>NW_024082172.1:0-72243 GCF_003009895.1 Hyaena hyaena
GGGATGGGCATGGAGGAGGGCACTTGTGGGGATGAGCACTGGGTGTTATGTGGAAAATAATTTGACAATAAACTATTTGTAAAAAAAAAAAAGAAAAAAAAAGATGTTTATGAAAGTGATGACAATAAGAAAGGTAAGATGTTAATGTGAGGAAGAGCATTGGTAATAAGAATGAAATGCTAAAAATCTCTGAGGAACAGAATTCATCCTTGAGGCTAGTATCCAAAATCTATAAGGAACTCATCAAACTCCACACCAGAAAAACAAAGAATCCAGTGAAGAAATGGGAAAAAGATATGAATAGACACTTCTCCAAAGAGGACATCCAGATGACCAACAGACACATGAAACGATGCTCAGAGTCCCTCATCATCAGGGAAATACAAATCAAAACCACACTGAGATACCACCTCACGCCGATCAGAGTGGCTAAAATGAACAAATCAGGAGACTCTAGATGCTGGCAAGGATGTCGAGAAATGGGCACCCTCCTACACTGTTGGTAGGAATATAAACTGGTGTAGCCCCTCAGGAAAACAGTATGGAGGTTCCTCAACTTAACAATAGAACTCCCCTATGACCCAGCAGTAGCACTCCTAGTAATTTACCCAAGGGATCCAGGAGTGCTGATGTATAGGGGCACATGTACCCCAATGTTCATAGCAGCACTCTCAACAATAGCCAAAACATGGAAAGGACCTAAGTGTCCATCAACTGATGAATGGATCAAGAAGATGTGGTATATTTATACAATGGAATACTATATGGCAATGAGAAAAAATGAAATCTGGCCATGTGTAGCAACATGGATGGATCTTGAGGGTGTTATGCTGAGTGAAATAAGTCAGGCAGAGAAGGACAGATACCATTTGTTTGCACATATAGGTCGATTAGCACGAATTTAACGGAGGACCATGGGGGAGAAGAAAGGGAAAAATAGTTGGGGAGAGGGAGGGAGGCAAACCATGAGAGACACTTGAATGCTGAGAACAAATAGGGCAGATTTGGGAGTGGGAAGGGAAGGCGGCTGATGGGCATGGGGAAGAGCATTTGTTGGGATGAGCACTGGGTGTTATATGGAAACCAACTTAACAATAAACTATTTAAGAAAAAATAAGAATTCATCCTTGAAACTTTTTTTTTGTCTATATGCTTTTCTTTGTTAGCTCATATTTTAGTTGAATGATAAAAAACAATTTGCCATTAAGTTTGAGAAAAGTGATAGTCATGATGAACAGAAGACTGGAATCAAATTACCTAGGCTCCATACACCAGAGACTTTTAGGGAGTCATTTGACCCCTGTACTGGCCTCTGCTCCAACACACAGTAATCCTCTATATAGAAATATGTCTTGTCTATGGCCATACCACCCTGAACGCGCCCGATCTCGTCTGATCTCGGAAGCTAAGCAGGGTCAGACCTGGTTAGTACTTGGATGGGAGAAATATATCTTGGGACAGCTGGGGATTTCAGTTGAGCCCCTCGTTGGGCTCTGTGCTGGGAGTGGAGCCTGCTTGGGATTCTCTCTCTTCCTCTGTCTCTACCCCTCCTCTGTGCTCTCTAACTCTCTCTCTTGAAAAAAAAAAAAGAAATATTTCTTTACTCAAATGTTACCATCTTCAGAAAACTTTTATGATTGTACTTAAAAATATTCAAATCCCCATTCCAGGCGCTGCCTCTCCCCTTTCTCTTCATTAAATTTTACAAATTAAAAATGATAGGAAAAATTCAGATAGTGCTCATTTAAGTGTTCATAAGTACTAATACATTTATTTCTCACATAAAGGGAGTTATCATCATCATCATCATCATCATCATCATCATCATCATCTCCATATATAAGATGAGGAAAGGTAGGCACTGAGAAGTTTAAGTACCTTCCCTAAGGCCACACAGCTGTTATGTGTGCAGAGCTGTGACTGAAACTCATCATATTGGCTCCAGAGTCCCTGCTTTTAATCATTACCTTTTTGCTCCTCTCCAAAGCACTTATACCATCTCACATACTCTATATTTTACTTCTTGTTTACTATCTATTATCCACTTCACTATATCATGAGCTCCAAAAAGGCAAGGACTTTGTTCATTTTGGTCATGGTTATACCCTGAAGCAGAGGCACAGAGAGTTCTGGAGCCACCACATCAGAAACCTGATATTAATATAGTCATGTTTACTATTTGCATATTGTATCTTTTCCTCTCCTTTGCTTTCAGTACATTTGACCTTTATTTAAAACCTTTATTTAAAACACATGCCCTATAGAAATTATATATTTAGATCTTGCATTTTAAATTCATTCCAATGTCTTTAACTTAGGTGTTTAGTCTATTTACATTTAAAATGAATATCAATAAAATTAGATTTAATTGTAATGTTTTGTTATTTTTTAATATATCTCTTTTAAAAAAAACTTTGTTTTTTCTTCTTTGTCTTCTTTTAGATTAAATGAATAGATTTTAGAATTCCATTCTATTTTATTTATTTTTTTAACTATACCCCTTTGCATTTCTAAGTGGTTTCTTTAGGGATTGCAATATAGATCACTAACCTTTTACAGTGGATTTAGAGTCCATATTGTACCACTTCACATAAAATGAAAGAACCATGTGATCATACATTTCCTTTCACCACACCTCTTTTTTATGCTTATAATTGTCACATATATTACATCCACATACATTTTAATTCTATAACATGTTTTAATTGTTGCTTTAAATAGTCATATGTGTGTATATATGTATGTACGTATTTATAAGTAGGCTTCATGTTGGGGCGCCTGGGTGGCTCAGTCCGTTAAGCCTCCGACTTCGGCTCAGGTCATAATCTCACTGTTCGTGGGTTCGAGCTCCGTGTAGAGCTCTGTGCTGACAGCTAGCTCAGAGCCTGGAGCCTGTTTCAGATTCTGTGTCTCCCTCTCTCTCTGACCCTCCCTTGCTCAGGCTGTCTCTCTGTCTCTCAGAAATAAATAAAACATTAAGAAATTTAAAAAAAAAGTAGGCTTCATGCTCAGTGCAGAACTCAACATGGGACTTGAACTCAGGACCATGAGATCAAGACCTGAACTGAGATCAAGAGTCTGAATACTTAACCAACTAAGCCACCCAGTTGCCCCCAATCATTTGTATTTTAAAGAAATTAAGAAGAAATAAAAGATAGTTTTTTATATTTACCCACATATTTACTTTTGCTTTTTATTCCTTCCTATAGATTAGATTTTATATCTGGTATCATTTATCTTGTATTGGAGGTACACTAATAATAACTTTTCTTAGTTTTTATTTATATGATATTGTGTTTTGCTTTGACTAATGACATATATTTTTGCCATAGAAGTATATGGATTGACAGGTTCTGGCATCCATTGTTTTTTAAGAGAAGTCAGTTATCATTTGTATTGTTGTTCTTCTGTATGTAATGGATTATCTTGACCCTAAACTGCTTTTAAGATTTTTCTATTTGTCTTTGGCATTCAGTAGAGTGACCATGATGTGCCTAGGGGTGGTATTCTTTGTCTTTGTCTTGCTTGGGATTTTCTCAGCTTCTTGTATCTGTAAATGTATGTTTTTCACCAAATTGAGGAAGAGTTCCATCATTATTTCTCCAAATACTTTTTATTATCCATTGCCTCTCTTGTCTTTTGGCACTCCAGGTACACATATGTTAAACCTTCAGAATTGTCTACAGGTCACTGTGACTCAAATTTTTTCAAACATTTTCTTCTGTTATTCAAATTGTATAATTTCTACTGATCTAACTCTAAGTCTACAGACTCTTTATCACCTGTAGTCTTCTATGAAGCTTTTCTGGGAATAATTTTCTTTTAAATATATTTTCCAGATCTCACATATCTATTTATAAATATTTTCCATTTCTCAGTTGAAATTTCTTGTTTTCATGCATTATGAGAGTATTTTTCTTTATGTTTTTGAGCACTGCTGTAATCGATTATCTGCTGTTTCTAACATCTAGCTCATCTTGGGATCAAGATGATTATTGATTACCTTTCCACTTTATTTTTTCAAATGTCAAATAATTTTGGACTGTATCATGGATATTTTGAATGATACTCTGTAGATTCTGAATATTGTTTCTTTAAGGACCATTTGTTTTAGAGAGCAAGTTAACTTGGCTCAATTTTGAATTCAGTCTCTGTCCTGGAATAAGCACCAGATGAAATATTTTAGCTCAAGCTAAAAGAACAGAATCTTAGCATTTTCCTTTCCATGTGTATTCATTTCAAGAGCCAACCAGAGGTTTGCACCAAGATTTTACATAGAATTTGTGGTACCTTCTTTTGGCTTTTGCCTTTTAGTGAATTCTTCTTTATTTTCCAGCTGGATGGCTGTCCCAAAATGTTTCCACTGAGTCCTAAAGTAGTAAGACTATAGATGTCCATCTGAGTTTTAGGTACTCCATAGGTAACCAAGCAAAATGTCATAAAAAATAGGCAGTCATATTCTATTCCATCTCTCAAAAGTTAACTTCCCTCCAATCTCTGCTTGCTTTCAGTCTTTTTCAAGTGCTTTCAGATAGTTATGTTAATTTTTTCCAGAGTTAATAATTGCGAGATATGGGAGGATTGGTCCAATATGAGTTACTCTGCCATTACTGAACTTAAAATATATACTATGTCTTTACTTATGAAAAAAAAAATTAGCCATTGGATTTCTTGCCTGTAGAGTTTGAGAGCAATTGTGAAAGTGAGGACTGCATACTTCATTGGTGACAGAGAACACAAATAGAGATGAGTTCTTCAGTTAGTATGGGTTAAAAAATATATATAGGTTTCATATATAGATCTCCATAATTAGAAAAGTGAAACATTAATTAAAATAAATTATTTTTACAAGAATACCTTGAAATAGAAATATGTGAGGTTTAATAATAAATTATTAGAATTGACTTTCCTCTACAATGAGCACTCTTAAACCACAGCAAGTGATAGCAAGCTCCCTTCAGCAATATTCACCTAAAGAGGACTCTGCATATCTATATCTATATCTATATCTATATCTATATCTATACCTATATATAGAGATAGACAGAGACAGAGAGAGAGACAGAGAGAGAAAGAGAGAGAGATTTTCAAAGGAAAATGCAATCTTACCATAACACATGTTTGCAACATGTTTTTATCATATAACATATTTCCAAGTAATTGAATACATTTCTAAATAATTTTTTGGTTTAATTCACAAGCTTATCCCATATTTAAAAGATATTATATTGTTTACTTTCACTGATTACAAATTTATATAATGTTTGCTCAAAACAAGTTATTATATTATACCTTCTTTTCCTTCCATCTAGATATTAATCTAGTTATATAAATTATAAATCTATCTACCTATCTATATATACAGAAACAGTATCCAAATACTAACTTGATTTATTACCTCTATACTCGATTGTACTTTCCAGCAATTTACTGCTACTACTATTGCTATTTATTTATTTATTTATTTATTTATTTATTTTTCTCTTTTTTCCAGAACACTGACCTGATTAATTCTGGTCACTGGCTTGCTTAAACAGTCACATTTATCCCATTCTGTAGATGTAACTTCTACACCTACCTACCTTTTCATCTCTTTCTCTCAGGAGTAATTAGACTATATAGTTTCTCTGGATAACACCAGCGTCCTTCTCTCACCTCTCCAACCATATTCCACCCTTTAGCTCTTTGAAAAAAGCTTCTTATCCTTTTTGCCTGTTCATTCTATTTCCAATTTTGCCTCATCCCGGCCCTGTCTCTCTCTCTTTCTCTATGCTCTTCAACCAGCACTGCATACACCCGGCTATTTAATTGTAGCTGGGAAATCTGGTTATATGCTTTAAACGGTTCTTTGTCCATTGGTTTTCTTCTTTTTTCCTTTTCTTTTCTTCTTTTTGACTTTTTAATGTATTTTTTATTTTCTATTATTCGCCTTCCCTCCTCTGTCTTTTCTCTTAACTTTTTTGTTTTCCCTCTCGGTTTGCATGTTAGTTGGATTTGTCTGTGCGTTTGTGTGCCTCTGCTCCCTGTGTGTTTGTCTATCTGTTTTCTTCTCCAGGGCTACCTCAAGAAACAAGCCAAAGTACACATTCTGGAGGGTCCCAAATATCACTACGAGTAGGAAAATAAAATAACCAAGGTCTCAACAAGAGAGACCAAGAGATACCATTCAAAAAACACTTTCTGAAAGGATAGGCCCTGGACAGTCAGAGTCTTCTTGGGTACAGCAGTGCTCACAGGTGCAGAGAGCATAACATGCCTTTAAAACTAACAAGAGATAGAGTGCTAACCAAAATGACGAAACAAAAGAGCTCTCCTCCAAAGAAATTCCAGGAAAAATTGACAGCTAATAAACTGCTCAAACCAGATATAAGCAGCATAACTGAACAAGATTTTAGAACAATACTCATAAAATTAATAGCTGGGCTTGAAAAAAGCATAGAGGACATCAAAGAAACTATGACTACAAACAACATGGAGCATAAAAATAGGCATGATGAATTTAAAAATGCGATAAATGAGATACATAATAAATTGGAGGCCTCCAATGCACGGATTGAAGAGGCAGAAAGGAGAATAAGTGATTTAGAAGACACCATTATAGAAAAAGAAGAAACTGAGAAAAAAAGAGACAAACTGATCCAGGAACATGAAATAAGAGTTCAAGAGCTCAGCGATATGGTCAAACCAACAATATCCATATCATAGGAATCCCAGAAGAGAAAGAGAGAGGGAAAGGTGCTGAAGGAGTCCTGGAACAAATTGTGGCAGAGAACTTCCCCAACCTGGGGAAAGAAGTAAACGTTGAAATACAAGAGGCACAGAGGACTCCCCTCATACGTAATTTGAATCGATCTTCAGCACGGCATATCATAGTGAAAATGGCAAAATATAAGGACAAAGAGAGAGTTTTGAAAGCAACTAAGGAGAAAAGGGCCCTGACATACAAAGGGAAATCTATCAGAGTGGTGACAGACCTATCTACTGAAACTTGGCAGGCCAGAAAGGAATGGCAGGAGATCTTCAATGTGATGAACAGAAAAAATATGCAGCCAAGAATCCTCTATCCAGCAAGCCTGTCATTCAAAATAGAAGGAGAGATAAAAGTCTTTCCAAATAAACAGAAATTGAAAGAATTTGTCACCGCTAAGCCTGCCCTACAAGAAGTCCTGAGGGGGACACTCTGAGGGAAGTGTTGCAAGGAACGAAGATACCAGAGACACTACCACAGGCATGAGTCCCACAAAGGACACAAAGACTCTAAACCTACATATTTCAATAATAACACTGAATGTAAATGGGCTGAATGCTCCAATCAAAAGACATAGGGTAGCAGAATGGATAAAAAAAAAACAAACTACAATTGTTATTTAAATGTCCACTGGTTCATGGTTCCAATGCAGATGGGTTCCCTGGTTCCTGCCCTATAGGGAACTCAGGTAATTCTGAACATTTGTCCCACATATGTTATTTTATTTGTTCCTGAGAGGAAGATAATTATCTCCACTCTACAGATAAGAAAACTGAGTTTTAGAAACAAGAGGGATATTTTCTAGTGTCACACAATCACTGGAGAAAAAGACAGAGATGGTAACTAACCTTCCTGACTGCCAACCCTATATTCTCTCCAGGATACGACCAGGTTCAGCTATAACATAGTCCCTCAGCTTTAAATTATATGCTTACAAAATTCAAAATTCATATTAGAAAAGCATCATGATGATGTGAAAGGAACTTTTGTTTTAGCCTTGGTTCAGCTTTCAAGAAGCTTACTCTCTTTGTCCTTACTTTACTTTCTTCATTTGTATAGTGGCAATTGCAAATCTGGCTCCCATTGGTTACAGTTATAATTCAAGGGTTCAAAAGATGTGGGCATGAGGTGAAACTCTGAAATAGTTAATTTATCACCGTTCTTTTGGGTTTCTTTCCCCATTGTAAAGCCTGTGCTTTTATAAAACTACCTTAGTAATTTGAAGACTGGCTGAATCATGAGGCCACCATGCTAAGCAACTTACCTCTTGTCTTTATGATACAACCTGTGAAAGCAACCCTGCAAGTTCAGATAACTAATTCTTGAGACTAGAAGACCAGAAGATTTCCAAATGTGGGGATTCTGGGTGTTGTTGGTCAAGATCCAGAACCCCTCTCTTGTTTCCTACAGAATTGGTGTTCTTGTATGCCTCATTTGGGTTATACGTAAAATAAGACTAACAGCATATTTCTCACAGGATAGTGGTGAGAAGAAGTTGAGAAAACCTGTAGAAATTGTCTTGTATGTAGTAGAAAAATGGTATTCCAGGCTTTAGCCTACTCCTCTATCCTCCCATAAAAGGGATGCCAGACACCGTAAGTCTTCTAAAGTGTGTCTGGAATTCTAACCATGAAAGGAATGTGTCTCCATTATGTTAAAAATGAGAATCAAGGTTGTTTCTAAATAGTAAGGTGACCTATCCAAAGGTGTTGAGAAAATGAGAGGAAACCATCTATATTTCTGCCATTCTCCACATTGGAATCTGTGCCTCTGATCATTAGTGTGCCATAGTTTCGACACACTGTTCTCACCTCTTGATTCTGACCCCAGAACTCTTACATCTGCCAAATCTTTCAGCACAGGATCAGAGAAGGTACCCAATGCATGCCAGTGACATTTATATGTATTTTTTTCAAGTACACACATATGTAGAAATCCGCACAATAATATGAAAAAGAAAAGAGTGGTTGTTACTAGTAGCAGAAGTATTTCAATTTTTCTTCTTTCTGATAATTTTTTCTATTTTGCACAATTTAAAATTTGAGCATATTTTCCAAACATAATGTAAATATGTTTGAACAATGACCTTTTATTTAAAAACTTAAAACGTGCAGAACCTCTAGGATTTTTATGGTTTCTGGTCTCACATTTAAGTCTTCCATCCATTTTGAGTTTACTTTTGTGGATGGTGTAAGAAAGTGGTTTGGTTTCATTCTTTTGCATGTTGTTGTCCAGTTTTCCAATATCATTTTGTTTAAGAGACTTTTTCCCACTAGATATTCTTTTCTGATATTTTGAAGATAAATCGACCATATAATTGTGGGTTGATTTCTAGGTCTTCTATTCTGTTTCAGTGACCTATGTTTCTATTTTTTGTGCCAGTACCATACTGTTTTGATCATTACAACATTGTAATATAACTTGAAGTTCAGAATCGTGATGCCTCCAGCTTTACTTTTCTTTTTAAAAATTGCTTTGGCGATTTGAGTTCTTTTGTGGTTCCATATAAATTTTAAGATTGTTTGTTCTAGTTCTGTGAAAAATGCTCTTAGTATTTTCATAAAGACTGCATTGAATGTGTAGATTGCTTTGAGTGGTATAGACATTTTGACAATATTTGTTTCTCCAATCCATGAGGAATGTCTTTCCATTTCTTTGTGTTGTCTTTAATTTTTTCCATTCAGTTTTTACAGTTTTCAGAGAACAGTTCTTTCTCCTCTTTGGCTAGATTTATTCCTAGGTATCTTATTGGTTTTAGTGCAATTGTAAATGGGATTTATTCCTTAATTTCTCTTTCTGCTGCTTCATTATTGGAGTGTAGAAATGCAACACATTCCTGCATGTTGATTTTGTATCCTGCAACTTTACTGAATCTGTTTAACAGTTCTAGCAGTTTTTTGGTGGAGTCTTTTGGGTTTTCTCTATATAGTATCATGTCATCTGTAAATGCAGAAAGCTTGATCTCGTTCTTAATGATTTGGATGTTTTTTATTTCTTTTGTTGTTTGATTGCTGTGGTTAGAACTTCCAATATTATCTTAAATAAAAGTGGTGAGAGTGGATATCCCTGTCTTATTCCTGCCCATAGAGTAAAAACTCTCAGTTTTTCCCCATTAAGGATGTTATTAGCTGTGGGGTTTTCATATATAGCCTTTTCAATGTTGATGTATGTTCCTGCTACACTTATTTTGTTGAGTTTTTTTTTAATCATGAATGGATGTTGTACTTTGTCAAATGCTTTTTCTGCATCTATTGAAATAATCATCTGGTTCTTTTCCTCTTTTTAAATTAATGTGATGTATCACATTGATTTGATTTGTAAATATTAAACCATGCATGCAACTCAAGAATAAATCCCACTTGATCATGGTGAATGACTTTTTTAATGTTTATTTTTGAGGCATAGAATGCAAGCAGAGGTGGAGCAGAGAAAGAGAGAGAGAGAGAACCTGAAGCAGGCTCTGCACTGTCATTGCAAAGCCTGACAACGTGGGGCTTGGACCCACAAACCATGAGATCATGACCTGAGCCAAAGTCGGACATTCAACTGACTGAGACATCTAGGCGCCCCCATGGTCAATGATTTTTTTAATGTATTGTTGGATTCAGTTTGTCAGTATTTTATTCAGAATTTTTACATCCATGTTCATCAAGAATATTTGACATCAGCTGTAGCTACTTCTTTCTAGACATGTCTCTGGGGCAAGGTAAACAAAAGCAAAAATAAACTATTGGAACTTCATCAAAATGAGAAGCTTCTGCACAGTGAAGGAAACAATCAACAAAGCTGAAAGACAACCAACCTGATAAATGGGAGGAGATATTTGCAAATGATGTATCTTATAAAGCATTAGTATCCTAAATATATAAAGAACTTATAAAACTCAACACCCACAAAACAAATAAACCGATTAGAAAATGGGCGGAAGGTATGAATAGACATTTTTCCAAAGAACACATCCAGATGGCTAGCAGACTGGGTGAGAAGATGCTCAACATCACTGATCGTCAGGGAAATAGAAATCAAAACTACAGTGATATCACCTCACACCTGTCACAATGGCTAAAAGTCAACAACACAAGAAACAGCAGGTGTTGGCAAGGATGTGGAAAAGAGGAACCTTCTTGCACTGTTGGTTGGAATGCAAACTAGTGTAGTCACTGTAGGAAACAGTATGTACACTCCTCAAAAAGTTAAACATAGAAGTACCTTGTGATCCTGCAATTACACTACTGAGTATTTACCCAAAGAGACAAAAGTACTAATTTAAACGGATACATGCACCTGGATGTTTGTAGTAGCATTGATTACAATAGCCAAATTATGGAAACTTCCCTAATGTCCATTGACTGATGAATGGATAAAGAACTGATGTGTGTGTGTGTGTGTGTGTGTGTGTGTGTGTGTGTGTATGATTGATTTGTGAATATTTTGAATACACACACACATATACATAAAAGAATATTACTCAGCCATAAAGAAGAATGCAGTCTTGCTATTTTCAATGACATGGATTGAGCTACAGTATTATCCTAAGTGAAATAAGATAGACAGAGAAAGACAAATATCATATGATTTCACTCATATGTGGAATTTAAGAAAGAAACAAACAAACCAAATGGGCAAAGGAGAAAAAAGAGAGACAAACCAAGAAACAGACTCTTAACTATAGAGAAGAAACTGATGGTTACCAGAGGGGAGGTGGGTGGGGAAATGGGTTAAATAGGTGATTGGTATCAAAGAGGGCACTTGTTGTGATGAGCACTGGATGTTGTATGGAGTTGTTGAATCACTATATTGTACACCTGAAACTAATATTCTACTTTATGTTAACTAATTGGAATTTAAATAAAAACTTAAAAAAAAAAATGTGCAGAACCTCTGATCTTATAATATTTCTGAGAATTTATCCTTGTCTTGTTTACAGGATTTTGCTTGATAAATAATGCCACTATGTGCTTCATAGTGTGTGTTTTTAATATATTAAATGCTTATTTTTGAGAGGGAAAGAGAGAGAGAGACGGAGCACAAGTGGAAGAGGGGAAGAAAGAAAGGGAGACACAATATATGAAGCAGGCGCCAGGCTCTGAGCTGTCAGTACAGAGCCTAATATAGGGCTTGAACTCACGAGCATGAGATCATGACCTGAGTTGAAGTCAGATGCTTAACCGACTGAGCCACCGAGGCACTTCTCATAGTGTATTTTTTTTTAAGCAGTGGTTGGGATAAAAGGATGATGGGGTAAGGGAATTGGGGAAACTGACAGAAGAGTTGTTGAAGCAATGGCCTGTTGTGACATTAAGGCTGCCTAGCAGAGGCAGAGGGCTGATATTGATGGAGACTGTGGGGGTTGAACAGAGGGAGTTGGCTGACCTGGGTGTTTATGCTAAGGTCAGCAAAAGGATTGGCAGTAGAAATCAGGAGCCAAATTCATACTTACACTAGCTTTTCCCTGGGAGTTTCCCTCCTGGAAGACATCATTGCCCTTTCTGCATTTAATCACTGTGCTGTGCTGATGCGTAGAGAAGAAGCAGAAGAATTAAGCCATAAGACATATATGGCTTCTGCCTGCTTGGGAGCTGAGTGATACCCTATTGCCTATTGTATGCTAGGTACTGTGGCTGCTACCTTGTTTGGTCTGTCGGTTTTATCCTCTACATTCTTGTGGTGTGGGAGATATCACCTCAATTTCCTAGATGAAAATACGAGAGCACAAATCAGTGAATTATCTTGTATGGAATCACACATTCACTAAGTGGATACATAGAGATAAGAACCAAAGTCTTTCTAACTGCCAATCCTATGTTCCTTTCAAGATACCATGAAGCCTTAACTGTAAATCCAATAGTTATAAATCATGTGAAATAAACATACTGACTTACTGTGTAGAGTAGTGGATACACGTTATTTTTGATAATCAGGTTTCAGACTTTTCTCTCTGATTAGTTAGCTGTATCATCTTGGACAATTCATTGGACCTCTCAATCTCCAGTTGAATTACATGCAAAAGTCATGGATTTGAGGTGGATCTTCAAGTTCTCTCTGACTTCTTTTTTTTTTTTTTTTTACATCAGTTTAATGTTTCACTGTCTTCTCCTTTTGACAATGAAGGTAACAATGTACAGACACTCACTCAATAATATCAGGTGCAGACCTTTTCTAAACTAAATTTTACTTATGAACAAATGTAAGATGAGTGGTTCTGGTTGAAGTGGATTTCCAAGATCTGGATCTGATTCATTCCACAGCATACACATAAGTACACACACACACGCACACACACACACAGAGCCATATCCCAATGGGGGTGTCAAGTGTAAGGAGAAGAGGGGACCTGTGTAATATGTATGACTACCAGTCCCACCATCAGGACAATCAGCTATTTGGAGCAATCTTAATGCACTTCCACTTTTACCAAGCCTGAAGTCTTTTGTCTCTCCAGCTGTGGTCGGTTGTCTGTAAGGGAGGTATACAACATACCTTAGTGCAGTGGTGACAGAACCCTTAGTGTTAGCAAGTGAAAAGTGAACGATCAGTCTGTACTTTACATTCCTTTAATACCCTCAAGTTTTAGGAGGTTTGAAAAACTTTTCACATATTTGATTGCCATTTCTGCTTTGAATGATCTGTTTTTATTCATTACCAATTCATTTTCTTTCATTTAGGTTCCTCTCCCATCATTTTATTGTCTGTATAGATTTTAGACACAGTTTTTCATGGAGCTGGGGACAGAAGAGGAGTACATTAATTTTACAAATATTTGTTGCGTTCCCACTTTGTGCCAGGAATTGTTCAAGGTCAGGATAATCAGTAGTGAAGAAAACAGATACAGATTCATGCCATCTTGAAGCTTATATTCTTGTTGATACTGATTTTAAATATTGGAAAATTACCCATGGTGTTCAAAGGTGAATTTATTGGCACTATTCTAGATGCAGCAGATATAGTGGTAAACAAAACAAGCAAAAATTTCTTCCCTGATATGGTTGTACTGAGAGTCAGTCTGAAAACTTGAATTAAAAGTTTATTAGGCAAAACCAGTGGGCTCATGTGTTTAGTTTTAAAATTTATATTTTTAGAGGTGCTTGGGTGGCTCAGTAGATTAAGCATCCAACTTTTGACTTTGGCTCACGTCATGATCTCACAGTTCGTGGGTTTGAGCCCCACCTTGGGCTCTGTGCTGACAGCGTGGAGTCTACCTGAGATTCACTCTCTCCCTCTCTCTCTGCCCCTCCCCTGTTCATGTGTTCTCTTTCTAAATAAATAAGCCAAAAAAATTTAAAAAATTATATTTTTGTGACAGTTTATTGAGATAGCATTCACATACCATGCAATTTCTCATGTAAAGTGTACAAATTCAATGGTTTTCAGTATATTTACAGATAGATGCAACCAATCACTGTTAATTTTAGAACATTTTCATCATCATAAATAGAAATTCTGTTTCCTTTAGCTATCACTCTTTAATACTCTCATTCTTCCCCTAGTCCTAAGCAACCACTGATGTACTTTCTGTTTATATGGCTATCCTTATTCTGGACACGTCATATAAATGGAATAATACAATATGTGACTTTTTTTGTGTCTGGCTTCTTTCACTTAGCATAATGATTTCAAGGTTCATCTGTGTTGTAGTATGTTTCAGTACTTTTTAATGTACAAATAATATTCTATTATATGTATATACCACTTTTCATTTCTCTATTCATCCATTGGTGGGCTTTGGGGGTAATTGTCATCTTTTGACTATTATAAATAATGTTCTTATTAAGATTCAAGTCCCTGTTGAACGCTTGTTATAATTCTTTTGTGTATATACTTAAGAGTGGAATTGTAGAACATGTGTTCATTTTTAAACCAAAGCAGTTATTACTTGTGCATAATTGACAGAAACAAATGCACAAGTAAATAAACAAATCTGTTTTCGTGACATTACCAAATGAATGGACATGAGCAAGGACCAGCAGGGAAATGGACAAATAAAATATCTGAAATTTTGAGAAAGGCCATTTAGCAGTTAAGTTAATGCTTTCCCATGGTTCACAAATAAAAGTTAGAAATGTAGGAAGCAGTAGAAGTTACTTCTGTTACCAGCAATCTAAATCCATTAAGTTCATTCCCTAAGATTTTAGGCACTTAAAATTATGTTGAATATTTGGAATACAATTCTTATAAAGGCATAAAGCAAACCATTCTGAAAACAAGCAAAGCCTATCTAAAATTTTCCTAATTCAGACCAATATTTATCTCTAAAAGTGATCTGACACAATTGAAAGATATTCCTATATAACTTCACTCATTGGGTCAAAGGAAAATATCATGACTAGAGGTAACTTGGTACAGAATTGAATTTATTTGATATGTATTGTATTCAACTACTCCACTGTGATCTGCCAGGGCGAAGAATATAATCCTTTTCCTGATAAGACAATATGACGGTCCTAAACATGGCAAATGAAAGTTCATTATATCCTATCATTGTCTATCATTAAAAAGTCACTTCAAATATGCTTTTCCTTTAAGTATTTAAATATTCTAGAATGTGCATATATATCATATTCTCCTCAGAAGGGTTGTGTGGCACATTAGTGATGTGATATGGAAAACTTTTAACTCCACGAAGGCTAAACTCAAAACCTGTGGTGGCCACGTTGGTAACATAAATAATAAAAGTTGGTGTATATAAAAATAAAGGGAAAAAATCTTTGCTTCTACAGGTAAATGCCCTTCCTCCAGTTTTCTTGAAATGAACAACACTTAGTCTTTTACTCCCCCACTGTTGGTTAAATAAAGGCAAGAAATATTTCAGTTTTCTCTTCACTGTAAGAAGTAATTGCATTAATAGTAAAATAGAAATGAACATTTTATGTTAGTGTGGGAAGTCATACAATAGGGAGTGATAAATATTACGGTGAACTGTTAACGAGAAAACTGCTATCAGCTCCAGCCAGTTGTTTTCCTGAGGGAATGTAAAAATGTAGGCTTCATGTGGCCAGATCTTATTTTTCAAGATTAGCCAGAAAGCTGTACTTATATATGCAATCTCCCAATTTTTAGATGTTGACAACTTTTTTTTGCATTTTATTATTTTAATGTTTATTTATTTTTGAGAGCGAGAAAGAGAGCACTGAGCAGGGGAGGAACAGAGAGAGAGGGAGTCACCGAATTCGCAGCAGGCTCCAGGCCTGAGCTGTCAGCACAGAGCACAGACGCAGGGCCTGAACTCACAAACCGTGAGTTCATGACCTGAGCTGAAGTCAGACACTTAACCCACTGAGCCACCCAGGTGCCCCTGTTGACAACTATTTAAATAATTAAACATTATATGGACAAGTTGTGTTCCTTAGGGAACTAATTTTTATCCTCCGTTGTAAACTAATATTAATTGAAGGAATATAAGACATTTAAAACCATATAAATTAGTGGGGGAGATGGGGGGAGGCAAACCATGAGAGACTCTTGAATGCTGAGAACAAACTGAGAACTGATGGAGGGGGGGGGAAGGCGGTTGATGGGCATGGAGGAGGACACTTGTGGGGATGAGCACTGGGTGTTATATGGAAACCAACTTGACAATAAGCTATTAAAAAAAAACAAATAAAACCAGGTAAGTTAAAATCAAAATATGTATTTGATTAATAATCACAATTATCTGTTTGTAGAGAGTCAATTAGAAAATCAGAAGTAGAAAAAGAAATGGAATGAAGTTAAAAGCAGAAACATGACAAAGCTGGCATTACACACTTCATCCGGATACAGAAGAGAATTTTCATTGCCTGGGTTATAATGGATGTTAATGAAAATGTTCACCAAAATTTCAGAACTATCAAGGATAAATATAGTATTCAATGAGAAAAATGGTGACACTACAACCAGCCCCCAAAGAGGCTTCCTAAAATAAGAATGCTTCTCATTTTTGACATGCCATGAGTAGTATAAACATGGCTTTCTTGTATCGTACGGGGTTCTCAGTGTATAGGCTTTTGTATAATGACCACAGTCTCCTTTTAGGCAAGGAATGATACCATAAACCATGTTAGAGAGAAAGGACTAGGAATAAATAACCTTTTATCCATGCATATCTTAGTCACAAGTTCAGATAGTGAAGGCAGAAATGTCAACCGGATGTCTAGAATACAGAAAAGTCAGCACTAGTCTTTGCTGAGCTTTGAATACTATTTTTAAAATCTTATCAATGTGAAAGACTCCAAACGCCTTTTAACCTCATTTCTAAAGTTTTATCTTCTAGTACATGGACAATGTTTACAGAGAAAGAAACCTACTTATCATTTGATTCTGAAAAAGAAAAAACAAAAAACCCACCAGTTCAAAAATCTCACTGTCAAAAGTAAGCAGGAAGCAAGCAAAAACAGAATTTTATACCAAATAATTTTTCTCCAAATTTAAATATTTTATTTTAATGCACTCACTAATGAAAGATTAAGTGATAATATATTTGCTTGTGGGTAATATAAATACAGACCATGCTAATTGAGAACAAAATTAGGTTTCCTTTATTCCTACTTTAAGGATGTTTGATGCCCACCCTCCAAGAAAACAGTCTCACTATGAATACTCTCTATTAAATTCTCAAAATAACTATGGCTGAATATAAAACATTCTTATTCTCCAATTGAGACAATTCATTTTCATACACTGGAACAAAAATGGTTTGGCAAAAGGCATGAGAACAGAGTGTTAGTTTAAAGTGAAGAAGTGAATGTCCACAATGAAAAGATAATGCATTTTTTACTGAAAATATTAACTTATACATTTATCATTAAACTGAGAATTCCAATTTGATTATTTTCTAGCACAGTGGTGCCCAAATTTGCTCACTATGCACTTAGATGTGCAAAACTACATAGGACCTTTATCTTTGTATAACTGCTCTGGTTGTCCTCATCGGTTCTGATTGCACCTGGCTTTGCCTACTTCACCACTATCTGTTCCCTTGAAAATATTTACAGTCTATCAGGTTAGTCTTGCCCTCCACTCAACCATTCTCCATTACCTGGTTTAGGTTATATGAGTTGTTGTGGATGAGTGGGGCGGCAATAGGCAGGGGTGGTGATCCTATGGCACTAGGTTGCTCCCTGCACTGGTGACTGCTGAGAAGCGAAAGTTTTTTTTTTTTTTTTTTTTTTTTTTTTGCTTTTCCCCAACCCTTTCATCAATGCAGTGTTTTCATAAATAGTTAATTGCATCTCTATTATCATATGTACATATGAATGGAAAATAATACTGAAGGAAATAGATATTGCTGAGTTGCAAAATTCTTGCCTAACAATTTTGATGAAGAATATCAGATAAGCTATAAAAAGTGTCTGGCACCTACTAGGCCTTTATGAAATGTTAAAAATGTTAGTTCCAGAGCCCTCCTTTATATAAAAATGGGATTTTGATATAAAAGAAATAGCATGATTGTAATAAAGAACTTATAAAAATATACACAAAAAACATGAAATGTACACACATTTATGAACTTTGGTACTATTTTTTTTCATTGTAGTATACGTTTCCTGATGGACTGGGAAAGAGGAAAGGATATTTTTGCCATTTCTTTTTATTATTTAATGAGTTTTCCTGTCCGATTCTTTAGTCTTCATTTTAATAACAGAGAAACTCATACACATACACATACTCCATAAGTGTAGAAAGGAATTGTAGTCGTTTTTCTGCAAGTGACCATGTCGTATAGGTAGTTGGAAATGAGAGTCTGGGGATCAGAGAGAA
The DNA here is from genome assembly GCF_003009895.1 of Hyaena hyaena. NCBI lineage: Eukaryota > Metazoa > Chordata > Mammalia > Carnivora > Hyaenidae > Hyaena > Hyaena hyaena. The sequence goes on from NW_024082172.1 coordinate 18,485, forward strand.
CAGTGGGATGGGCACATGGACTCGAGTTACCAGTGCCCCACATATATGTGCTAAATAAATGAATAGTTGTGAGAGACTCAGCTTTAGGAGTCATTATCAACAAATGAAACTGGTATACATATGCTTTCAGTCATATAAAAATAAAATAAAAATTTATAAATATATGTAAATATATAAATGTCTCTATATGTGAATTTAAAAATAAATTTAAGACTATTTCATTTCATACTGTCTTTGTCTCTCTTTGCAAAAATTGACTTATCCCTTGAAACAAAGGTAACATATTGAGATAATCACCAACTGCTGGTCAGAGTCAGAACTACGTTTCTCAGTATCTCTGGAGTAGGCTCTACAAGGATTTGGGGAGGAGAGGCCTCTGGTCTGATCACCAAACAGGGCTTGCTCTAGACTTGAATGACATAGGCAAGCCTTCCTGCAGAGTTATATGCTGCCTGGTTCTCTGAACTTCTGACAGGAAGTTCCACCCTGTTTTATGAAGAGAAAGCTGCCACTGTGAGTGTCTCTGAGGGATTGTGTATCTGTATGTGTGTGTGTGTGTGTGTGTGTGTGAATATGTGGCTATTTTTGGCCAATCCATTTAGACACACTTGTACTTACACATTTAGACACATTTGTACTTACACATGTAAATATGCGTTTTTACCTTGGTGTATTATCAACAATAACTGGGATTATACTGTGTATACCTCATGTAATCTGTATTTTTTAAAATTTAGTAATTAACTATGAATTCTTTTCCAGTCCAATAGATTTATATGAAATCAAGGATCAAATCATAACAAGTTGTTTCTTGTTTCCCAAAATTTATCTCCTTTACTTTTCTCAATTATAAAACTAATGTATGTTTGTAGTTGATAGAAATCAAACAGTAAAGATATGTATATGCAGAAAATGAAGTGATCTGGTATATACCTCCGTTCATCCTGCTGAACTATCTTTTGATGATGGTGTGGAACACCTTATGAAGAAGCTTTTATCAAATGTGTATGTACAATATATATGCAGATGCACAATATGTGTGACCAGATATACACACTTTTTTGGTAAGAATAGGATGGCAGCAAACTTCATCATGCAATTTATCTTTTTTGGCTGAGAATAAATTATTCTCAGGACTTTTATTTGTAGGTTTATTGTTGTTGGATATCTTTTCATAAGTTTAATTGCATTCCTCTAGTTGTATATGAGATTTTTGATTTTCATTTGTTTATCTCTTTCATGATTCAAGAGGGTTCCTGGTTTGTTGCAGTATATGTGAACAATTTCCCCTCTAATTTTTCATACATCTTTTAATCTTTAAATCTCATTGATTTTTATGATGAACTCATTTGATATTGTCAATTCATTATCAACATTTGGAAGGAGTGTTTTGAAAGTGTTTATTGCTAAATTAAGGAATTAATCATGGTTTTATTTTACATACTGTTTCATAATCTCCATTCAAAGTAGAATTTGTTCATTTTGCCAAATGAATTATTTTTCCACTGGAAAATAAAGTTTAATTGGTGCCATCTGGTGACCACATGCAGAACTGCAGTTTGGCTTCACTAGCCAGAGGCCTGAAAAGGAGCTAGAGAGGAAAAAGAGGCTTTCCTTGTGTAAGCCCTCTGGAGGAAATTTTCTGGAGTTTATATGGCAAAGGAGGTATTAAGTGGTGATGCAGACAGAGCCCATGGATATTAACTTCTATCACAGGAAGTTTTCTTTGGCCCTTTTCTCAAATGATGGAATACATGTATGTGTGTGGTTATACATGTAAAGCTGTGTGTAACTTTCTTATGTTCTAATATATTTAACACATTTAATGTCCCAAAATAAAATTTTCAGCATTAGTTTTGTGAATAAAGACACAACTAGGTTTATCTTATGCTGTCTTAATTTCATCTTAGTTATTTTATTAATTAAAAATCAGTGCACGTTTCCCCAACTCCCTGGAAACATAGGAGAAATATACATTTGTGAGAAGAATTATTTTGCATCCTCCTCTTCAACTTCTATTTCCCCTCTCAAAATAACCACTCAGTATATTTGTTAATATTCCCCATATATGTTTGTGTGGGATTGTTTATAACTTAAAATATGACATATGTATGTTCTTAGGAAAATATAAATTTTTGAAAAATTAGATCCTGTTGTACATTATGTTCTATATCTTGTTTATATATTTATATATCTCAGTGCTTCTATTACATTTATTTTTCATTTAGTCTTTGGTGTGGTTGAGCAATTTTACATATATTTGATTGCCATTCATTTTTTTTTCCCTTGAATTAGCTGTTGGTATATGTGAACATGACTCAGCTCGTCAGGTTTTCTTATATGGAAATTAATGGTATATTAATTATGTCTGTAAATTATGTTGCAGATGTGTTGTGTCTGGTACAAAACCCTGAACTGATCCCGTATCTACCTCTTTTCCCCCTGCAAAGACATTTTATGGATTCTCTTCTAGGAAGAGGTGGTTTGGCATCTGCCCTGGACTTAACACTACTGAGTTGTGACCGGTCCCTTCTGCTTTTAGGGAGGTTACATATACTGGCACTCAGTTCTTACTTCTGAGATCCAGACCACTGTTCTGAGGGCATTATATCTGTGTACATTGTGGCTTCTGTGCTCTGACCCTAGGCAGTTTTGTCCACTGGCCTTCTCAGCCCAAGGTTGTAGCCATTTAAATATGGCAGCTTTTATTATGAATTATATATTTTAAAATAAGAAAGAAGAAGGAGGGGCACCTAGGTGGCCCAGTTGGCTAAGCATCCGACTCCTGATTTCGGCTGAGGTCACGATCTCATGGTTCGTAGGTCTGAGCCCCACATAGGACTCTAGACTGATGGTGTGGAACCTGCTTGGGATTCCCTCTCTCCCTCTCTGTCTGCCCCTTCCATGCTCATGCTTTCTCTCTCTCTCTCTCTCAAAATAAACTAAAAAAAGTTTAAAAAAAGAAAAAGAAGGAAAAAAGTCATTTCAGAATAAGGGTCATTATTATTTTATTGAAGAGTGTTCCATAACCAGTTTTTTTTTTTCATAACCAGTATTTTAAAATAAAATTTTGGGGAGTTTATTTATTTTGCTAAACTAATATATCAGGATATTAATTCTCTGGCCAGGACGCCCACACCAACCAGAAGATACTCATTATTAATTATGTGATGTATATTCTGTTGATTTTTCCCAGGACATATCCTAATAAAATGCATAGATATTTATCCAAATATGAAGTATATATTTTTACAAACTTTTGATTACTTTCTACATACTGTGTTGGTATTTACCTGTTTCATCTAGGATGAGAACTCATTTGACATTTCATCAGTTTTTTAAGGATTTTATGGGGCATTTATGTTGCTTTGAATGAACATTCTCTGTTGTAATCTTTGGTTCATTTCTCTGTTGGTTGAAAGAGTGAAGATGTTAACCTCATATCTGCAATATATCCTCCAAATATTTTCTCCCACCTGTTTATATACTTTGTTCTTTTAAATTTTGCTATAAAAATCATCTGTATAGCATATATATAGATATATGTGTATGCAGTGTATATATACATATATATAGTATACATCATATATCACCATATATATATATTCAAATATAAAAGCAGTATAGCATTGTTAAAGCAAAACTCTAAATGATACACTTAGCTTCAATGACTCTGTAACCACATAACAGAGCAGAAAAACACTGGCTCGTTGTGAAAATCCAGGTTTTGAGTTCCTGTGCATTAATTTATAATGTTATTTTCCCTGGGGAAAATTACGTAACTTCTCATAACTCCTGAACCCTAATCTAAGTAATGTCAACAATGAACACAACTTGAATAGCCATAAGGATTAAGTTAATGTATAAAGTACCTCTTGATTAAAGTCCTTGTGTAAATGTCAACAACCTTTTCTTGGGCTACCCGTCAAAACTAGCAACAGCTCTGTTTTCACATCAGCCATGCTTAACATCTCAGAGACCAGCTTGTCCATGAGGTTTCTACATGTGGATCTCCAGGTACAAAGTTCCATCTCTATAATAAGTATCACGTTGAGTACCCATGTGGACATAATTCCAGAAGAGTTTAAAACAATCAGTTCTTAAGCTTTGGAAGCCCAACATCGAAAAGATAAGCTGATGGGTATATTGTGGGGAGTGAGAGAGAGAGAACCTCATTCTTGTTCCTGTCTTGATGTGTAACTCTAGAGACTCTGGGGGCCTATATTTTATCATCTGTATAATGGGGATAACAATACATTCTTCACAGAGCTCTGGTAGGGAGAAATGGAAAAAACCTATAGAAACATCTGGCACATTGTAGGACTTGAACAGACATTAGTACTGCCCAGCCTGCCTCCTCCTGCTCATAAAAGAGCTGACTTTTAAAAAAGTCATTTATTTATTTATTTATTTATTTATTTATTTTAAATTTACATCCAAGTTAGTTAGCATATAGTGCAATGATGATTTCAGGAATAGATTCCAGTAATTCACCCTCTACATAAAACACCCAGTGCTCATCCCAGCAAGTGTCTTCCTTAATGCCCCTTGCCCATTTAGCCCATCCCCCCCCACAACCCCTCCAACAATCCTCAGTTTTTTCTCTATATTTAAGAGTTTCTTGTAATTTGTCCTCCTCCCTGTTTTTATATTATTTTCCTTCCCTTCCCTTATGTTCATCTGTTTTGTATCTTAAATTCCACATGAGTAAAATCATATATTTGTCTCTCTCTAATTTTGTTTAGCATAATATACACTAGTTCCATCCACATTGATGCAAATGGCAAGATTTCATTCTTTTTGATTGCTGAATAATCCTCCATTGTATATATATATACCACGTCTTTATCCATTTATCTGTTGATGGACATCTGGGCTAAAGGAGCTGACTTTTAAGTAAACCAAAGAGCATCTCTTTCATAGAGAGTATCCAGAAATGTAGCCAAGGAAGATAAATGTACAGACATTTACCTGGCGCATGAGCTTTGGTGTCATTCCTGTGTTGTAGGATGAATTAAGCAAGAAATTTTGAGAAAGGTAAGAAAATAAATTGCTTTTCTATCCCTTTCTTTTACCTTGTAGTTTGTTACTGGTGGAGCAGTTTCCAACTGAGCCTCAGAAAAAGAGAGCATGCATGGAAACAAAGCAATAAAAGGTCAACTGGACAGAAGAATAGCTTCAAGAGACCACTGCCCATGCCAAACCTGGACCGTGGGTGAGTAATTTCCCCTGTGCTGGCCTCAGCACTAACACAGAAGAAATATAACATAGAAACAGTGGTTCAGGGCATGTGTTTGACCATGGGCACCTTTAGTTGCAGGATGCATTATTTTTTTTCTAATGTTTATTTATTTCTTGAGAGAGAGGAGGGGGGAAGCACAAGCAGGGAAGGGACAGAGAGAGAGAGGGAGAATCCCAAGCAGGCTACATGTTGTCAGCATAGAACCCAATGCAGGGCTTGATCTCACCAACCATGAGATAATGACCTGAGGCTAGATCAACTGTCAGTCAATTAACCAACTGAGCCACCCAGGTGCCCTAGGATGTATAATCTTTAATAAGCAGCTTCCTTTCTCTGAGTCTCACCTTTTCTCTTGAATTAAATGGGAATCAAGATGGTACTTGTCCCTTAAAGTTGTAGTTGTAGTGAAGATTAATTGAAACACTACTTTGAACACCATCAGAGCAATGAGTGGCACCTTTAGTGCTGAATACATCTCTGTGTCATGCATTCTAATTAGCACTACTCCCAGCCATTCAAAAGAATATTGTGCAGGTGGGCTTCACATTGCCATGTAATGTAATTGTTCTGTGATGCTGTAATTTCATCAGTGCTTGGAACAGACTAGTTTAAGGAAGTCACCAGATTAAGGAAGACTGTAGAAAGCTCATGAGCAGGACCAGCTAGTTCCATTATTTAACATGAAACACTTGTCGCATTTCTAAGGCTAAGGATTAACGTGCATTGTTCAAGAACTGGAAAAGGTGGGGCGCCTGGGTGGCTCAGTCGGTTAAGCGTCCGACTTCAGCTCAGGTCATGATCTCATGGTTTGTGGGTTCAAGCCCCGCATCAGGCTCGGTGCTGACAGCTAGCTCAGCGCCTGGAGCCTGTTTCGGATTCTGTGTCTCCCTCTCTCTCTGATCCTCCCCTGTTCACACTGTCTCTATTTCTATCTCAAAAATAAATAAAACTTAAAAAAAAAGGACTGGAAAAGGTACAGCTGTAAAGGTTCGACAAAAATCAAAATTTAATAAATGGATGCATGTCATTGTACATTTGTCCAAACCCATAGAATGTACACCAACAGTGAACCCTAATGTAAACTATGTACTTTGGGTGATTATGACTTATCAATGTAGGTTCATCAGTGGGAATAAAAGTACCACTCTGGATGTTGATAATGAAGGAAGGTAGGAATGTTTGGGAGCAGGTGGTAACTTCCCCGCAATTTTGTTGTGAACTTAAAACTGCTCTAAAACAATAAATAAAGTCTTAAAAAAATCAGAGTTAAATGCTTTCCTCATACCAAGTGACTTAATATTAATTACAAAAATCAACAAGACAGTAATAACATAAGTACTGCATATATGATATCACAGTTCTATGAAATGCCAATGTAATGTATATACAATATATCGGCATATATGCAAGCAAATTGAAGTTAAGGGAATGGAACACAGCAAAGTGTGACTCCTTTTTTCAGTGATGGTGAGATTGTTGATTATTAATATTTTCATCTCGGTAGTTAACTGTATTTTAATTGTTTGGTAAAATGAATATACATTTATGATTTAAAAAATTCAGCTCTTAGAAGTTTTGTTACTTATCAATGACATATCAGATAAAGGGTTAGTATCCAGAATCTATAAGGAACTCACCAAACTCCACGCCCGAAAAAAAAACAACCCAGTGAAGAAATGGGCAGAAGAAATGAACAGACACTTCTCCAAAGAGGACATCCAGATGGCCAACAGACACATGAAACGATGCTCAGCATCCCTCCTCATCAGGGAAATACAAATCAAAACCACACTGAGATACCACCTCACGCCAGTCAGAGTGGCTAAAATGAGCAAATCAGAGAAGTCTAGATGCTGGCGAGGATGTGGAGAAACGGGCACCCTCCTGCACTGTTGGTGGGAATGTAAACTGGTACAGCCCCTCTGGAAAACAGTGTGGAGGTTCCTCAGGAAACTAACAATAGAACTCCCTTATGACCCAGCAATAGCACTGCTAGGAATTTACCCAAGGGATACAGAAATGCTGAGGCATAGGAGCACATGTACCCCAATGTTCATAGCAGCACTCTCCACAATAGCTAAAACATGGAAAGAGCCTAAGTGTCCATCAACAGATGAATGGATCAAGAAGATGTGGTTTATCTATACCATGGAATACTACATGGCAATGAGAAACAATGAAATCTGGCCATGTGTAGCAACATGGATGGACCTTGAGGGTGTTATGCTGAGCGAAATAAGTCAGGCAGAGAAGGACAAATACCATATGTTTGCACGTATAGGAGGATTAGGAGGAACTTGACGGAGGACCAAGGGGGAGAAGAAGGGCGGAAATGGTGGGGGAAAGGGAGAGAGGCAAACCATGAGAGACTCTTGAATGCTGACAAAAACTGAGGACTGATGGATGTGGGGGGGAGGGGGGATGGGCATGGAGGAGGGCACTTTGGGGATGAGCACTGAGTGTTATGTAGAAACTAATTTGACAATAAACTATTTGTAAAAAAAAAAAATAAGCATTAAAAAAAAAAAGAAGTTTTGTTACTTATCAAAAATATAAAGTCTACTAAATTTTACAAAAATCTGTAAAAAACACTTGTGTACTCATAACCCAGGTTAAGCAATAAACTAGACAAATGCCTTGAGTCCATCTCCTTAATTGCACCATCCTTCTTTCCCCTCAGATGTAACCAATAACCAGAATGAGGTGTTTGTACCCTCCATAAATTGCTTTATATTTTAGCTGTGAATGAAAGCATCTTTTAAAAATGTTATATACACATACATAGATATACATATATATTCATACTGTAGGTGGCTTTATCTTCCATTTGATAATTTGATATAACATTTTTCAGATGTGTATATGACCTGATTCTTATAGGTATAAGGCATTCATTTTTACTGCTATACAATATTACACTGTAAGGATGAATCACAATGCATTTTTGTATGACCTTTGATGGATATTTTCTTTTTTCCTATAATTTTGCTCTCACAAACAATGCTGAAATGAGCATTATTATAGATGAAGCCATATGCCCTCTTGCCAGATATTCTCTAGTTCCTTACTACTCAAAGCGTGATCCATGCAATAGCAGTTTCAACATTACCTGGTGTATTAGTTAGGGGTTTCCAGAGAAACAGAGCCAATAGCATATGTGTGTGCATGCATGTGTGTATGAGTATACATTTTTCCTTTTATTTTTTCACTTTTATTCAGACATTATTGACATACAGCACTGTATAAGTTTAAGGTATGCAGAATAATGACTTGACTTACATATATTGTGAAATGATTACTACACTAAGTTTACTTACCACCCATCCTCTCACATATTCTTCAAAGAAAAAAGTTTTTTCTTTGTAATGAAAACTTTGAGGATTTGCTCTTTTAGCAACTTTCAAATATACCACACAGTAGTGTTAACTATAGTCATCATGTTGTACATTACATAGCCACTACTTTTTAATGTTATAACTGGCAGTTTGTACCTTTTGATCACTTTCATCCAATTCCCCACCTTCTATTTCCCTGCTTCTGGTAACCACAAATCTGATCTCTTTTTCTGTGAGGGTTTTGTTTTTTGTTTTTGCTTTTTATTTTGATTTAACATATAAGTGAGGTCATATAGTATTTGTCTTTCTCTGTCTGACTTATTTCACTTAGCATAATGCCTTCAAGGTACATCATGTATCAAATGGCAGAGTTTCTTCTTTTTTATGGTGACATAGTATTCCAATATATATGTATACCACCAAAAGTAGAAAAGTGTACACTAGCATTTATCTCTCTTGTGTTTTTGATGATAGCCACTATAACATATGATATTACATTGTGGTTTTGATTTGGATTTCTCTAATGATTATTGATGTTAAGTTTCTTTTTATGTATCTGTTGGCCACTTCTATCTTCTTTGGAAAAATGTCTGTTTAGGCCTTTGCTCATTTTTAAATTGGATTGCTTGTTGTTGTTGAGTTGCATATGTTCTTTATGTATTTTGGATAGTAACCCCTTATCAGAGATATGATGTGTAAAATTTTCTCCCATTCCATAGGTTTAATTTATGTTTCCTTATTGATTTGTGTGTGTGTGTGTGTGTGTGTGTGTGTGTGTGCGCGCACACGCGCATGCACAGGAGCTTCTTAGTTCGATGTAGTTCCACTTGCTTAGTTTTTTTATATTGTTGTTTGCCCTTAAAGTGTCATACCCAAGAAATCATGGCCAAGACTCATGTCAAGAAGCTTTCCCCCCATGTTTTCTTCCAGGAGTTTTATGGTTTTAGGTCTTACAAAACCTATAGTGTAAGAGAGAAGTCTAGCTTCATTGTTTTATATGTGAATATCTAATTTTACCAGCACCATTTATTGAAGAGATAGCTTATTCTGTATTGTGTATTCTTGGCTTGCTTGTTAAATACTGGTTGATTGTATATACTTGGGTATATACAATTGTATATACTTATATCTGGGTTCTCAGTTTGTTCTATTGGTCTATGTGTCTCTTTTTATGCCAAATACCATGCAGTTTTGATTACTATAGATTTGTGATATAGCTTAAAATCAGGAAATGTATGCCTCCCAGTTTGTTTTTCTTTCTTAGGATTGCTTTGGTTATTTACCATCTTTTGCAGGTCCATATAAATTTGAGGATTGTTTTTTTCCATTTCTTTTTTTAAAAATGTCATTAGACTCTTGATAGGGATTGCATTGAATCTATGGCTTTGGGAAGTATGGACATTTTGACAATATTAATTCTTTCTATCCATGAAACAGGATACCTTTCCAATTATTTGTGTTTTCTTTGATTTCTTAAATCAATGTTTTATAGGTTTCAGTGTAATGACCCTCCTTGGTTAAATTTATTCCTAAGTATTTTATTGCTTTTGGTGCTATTGTAAATGGGATTTATTTTTTTTTCCAGAGAATTCACTCTTGGCATATAGAAATGCTACTGAATTTTGTATGTTAATTTTGTATCCTACCGCTACTGAATTCATTGATTAGATCCAACAGCTTTGGGTGAAATGTTTAAGATTATCTCCGTATAGGAAAAAGGGGGAGAAGAAGGGTGAAATGGTGGGGGAAAGGGAGAGAGGCAAACCATGAGAGACTCTTGAATGCTGACAAAAACTGAGGACTGATGGATGTGGGGGGGGAGGGGGGATGGGCATAGAGGAGGACATTTATGGGGATGAGCACTGAGTATTATGTGGNTCTTGAATGCTGACAAAAACTGAGGACTGATGGATGTGGGGGGGAGGAGGGATGGGCATGGAGGAGGGCACTTGTGGGGATGAGCACTGAGTGTTATGTGGAAACTAATTTGACAATAAACTATTTGTAAAAAAAAAAAAAGATTATCTCCGTATAAAATAATATCTTCAAATAGAAATAACTTCACTTATTTCTTAACAATTTTATGCCTTTTAATATTTTTAACATCTAATTTTTCTGGCAAGGACTTCTGTGCTATGCTGAGTAAAAGTGGTCAAAGTGGGTACTTTGTCTTATTCCCGATCTTTGAAAAAGGTTTTAACCTTTCACCTTTGAGAATTAGGTTAGCTATGGGCTTGTCACATATGACCTTTGTTATGCTGAGTTTTTTCTATAATTTGTCGCCAGTTTTTAATCATAAACGGATGTTGGATTTTGTGAAATGCTTTTTCTGCATCTATTGATTTATCACATATTTTTTCTTTTATTCTATTAATGTGATGTATCACATTTACTGATTTGCATATATTGAACCGTCTTTGCATCCCAGGGATAAATCCCATTTGATTATGGTGAATTATCCCATAATATGCTGCTGGAATTGGTTTGTTAGTATTCTATTGATATTTTTTGCATCTAAATTCATCAAGGATATTGGCCTATAATTTTATCTTGTGGTAAACCTTTCTAGTTTTGATATAAAGATAATGCTGGCCTTGTAAAATGAATTTGGGAGTGTTCTTTCATCTTCAACTTTTTTTAAGGGTTTGAGAAGGATTGACATTAATTTTTCTATAACTGTTTGGTAAACTTCACCAGTGAGGCCATCTGATCCTGAACTTTTCTTCATTGGGAGATTTTTTTCATGCTCATTCAGTCTTCTTACTATCAATTTATCTGTTTGGATTCTTTTTTTACTTCTTCCTGATTCCATCTTAGTATATTGTATGTTTCCAAGAATTTTTCCATTTCTTCTAGGTTGTCCAATTTGTTGCTGTAAAGCTGTTCATTCTTTTTTTCCCCTTAATTAAGGAGTTGGCTGATGCTATTGTGGAACCTGACAAGCCCCAAAACTGCAAGACAGGCTGGTCGGCTGGAGACCTAGGGAAGAGCTACAGTTCAAGTTTGAAGATGGTTTCTTCACAGAATTCCCTCTTCCTTCAGGGAGGTCAGTCTTTTCTATTCAGGCCTTTCAATTGATCCGGTGTGACCCACCCACATAATGAAGAGTAATCTGTTTTGCTCTATTGATTTAAATATTAATCTAATCCAAAACTATCCTCACAGAAAAATCCAGAATAATGTTTGAACAAATATGTGGGTACCACAGTCTAGCTAAGTTTACACGTAAAATTAACCATCATGGCTGGGATCCTGTTAAAACTGCAGAATTTCAGAGCCTTTGCCTAAAGGCATACACTTGCCCTTTCTAACCCCCAGAAATCATGCCATCCTACCATTACTACCTTTCTTTGATGCGAGTTAGGGTGCTAAGAACAGCCAGACACCACTTTTCCCTGATTTATTTTATACTGCTGGCGGTGTGGGATAGTATCTAATTTTGCATGATCTAGGTCTAAGACTTCTGCTCTTGGATATAGTTACTGAAGGGGTGATGTGTTCATATCCAATGACTGACTTTCTCCAGGACAGAGGATAGGGTGGTAGAATCATAAGGAGCAGTGCCTGAAGAGAAATTTTGTGATCATTAAAGAAATGGTAACATTAAGGCCTTATAATCAGGCAAATAGAATCCATATTTAGGATGATAAGCAGAAGTTATACATTAGAGCTAAGGGTGGAGTTTCCAGGCATGGATCCTAGGGATGAGGGTAACAGTTCAGAGCAAGATCTGGGACAAAGTGTTGGAAGCAGAGAGTAACAAACAGGCATCACAGGGATTTTTAGGGAAGGCACAGAAGTTACTTGGAGATAGAAAAAGTCATCATCAAGGCCACTCACTTGTCCTGGAGTTTCTGCAGCTACTTCTGGGGTTTCTTCCCCTCAGGGGCTTCTGGGCTCTGATAGGGTACAGGGAGGAGTCCACCACCCATCTCGAGCAGCAGCCTTTGTGAGAAGTTAATCTCATTGGAGTTGTCCATAAACTTGATGTCTTTGTGCCAAGGGACCAAGGGAATTAGAGGGGTTGGCAGGAAAATGAGTGACTGGAGGACCATGGCATCTGAGCTAGCTAGGGGATGAGGCCAAGGATGTGGAGACCTAATAATGTATATGTAATGATGTAGTGAGAGGAAGTAAAGTGGCAGTGAGATGAGTACCATGGTCTCTGCCCACGAGGGAACTCAGACAGCTTGGAGAGCCTAATTTGAGCCGGATATTGCAATTGCTTGCTAACATTTGAGCCTGCCTCTATTCCTCACTATGTGGCTGGAAGGTGTGCACTGCAGTCTGTCTTTGCACTTCTTGTCTTTGATCACTGAGACACTAAATGGAATAACATGGAATTACTCCTTATGTAATAGCAATTATTCCCTTAGTTCATATTTCCAAGAAATTCACACACCACTATATGGATTCCTCCTGTAAATGTACATAAAGAACTGAAAAGTGGCAAGTGGTAGGAAATAACTTACGTGAGACCTGATAATAGAGGCATAATTTGTAAACTGGTGGTACCTCACCTGTGTCATCACTTATAGGATAGCAACTTTAAATTTGGTACTGTTATTATTTTAATTTCAAAAATTTCAAAAATGCCTGCTAGTGGTCTAAATTCCAAATGTTACAGAAGTGTGGACGATAAATTGCACAAGTGCCCCTTTCAACTCTTGCCTGAAATTCGGAACTTCTAATTGCCAGTCATTGAGAAAGGTCTCACAGGACTGGCCCTAATGTGAGATTGTGTGCTATTGTTTTCTCTCTGGAAGTGAAACTAAATGTCTGAACCCCACCCCACCCCAAAGCTCATGGACACAGAGCACTCTTGTCAGCGGTCTGAGAAATGCACTGGGCAGGCAGGCTGACTCTCCCTCACTCTCAAGTGCTAAAATGAGATCCCTCCCACAGTGTGCCTTCATAAAGGGGGAGGGGGCAGTGGAGTGGATGGATGAGAAGACAAATGCAAGCACGGTGAGAGGTGTGAAAAGGCCCATTTCTGATTCACCTGTGTGCAAACCATAAAATTATTGATGATATGCCTTTGAACGTATTCAAATGTTTAGGAATAAGAAGTAAAATAGGTGAGTCCTCATCTTCCTTCCTGCCCCAGCCCTCACTAGCCAGTAGGCAACCCTTGCAAAGCCCCTGTTGTTCCAGGTCACATGCCTGCTTCTGCAGGCCTCCAGGTAGCGCATCTGACTGAGCCACACTGTTTCCAAAGGCCAATCCCTGAAAGCAGTGTGTGTCCCTTCTCATCAGAATTTATTGACACAGTACCTATGAAGTCAAGCCTGGTGTATCTACAAAGGACTGCCAGTGTGAATAATGTGGAAGAGAGGGCAGAGCCTTTAAGTACTGGACCCATTGCCTCATGGTCAGGGCAGGGGAAGAGCGATCCAGGACACACATCATACAACGTGCAACATCACTTTTTATTATGAAGATAAACAGCAACCATCAGCGGGGAAAATACACAGAACAACTAACACTTCAGGTGGTTATGTTACCTGGCCTGCTAGTTAAAGATAATTTTGGCTTCTTGGTTAGCCAGGCCTCCGTTCCCAGCCATGGACATGACCTTAGGCTGGAAACAAGAACCACGATGATGTGGACATCCAAAGCTTCTTCTAGGGGATTTGTTTGAAGGCCTCCTCTGGGATCTTGCCTTCATTCTGAAGGGAAGAACTTGGGATGTCAGAAGAGCCAGATATTAGAGTTTCATTCCCAGGCCACCCAGCCTCCACCTTCTTGGGTTTCCTGAAGGCCCAGAAACACCCACCTGTAACCCACTTAATGGATCCCAGACCTCACCTTGAGCATAATGAAGACCTGACCAGCTCTGGTGTAGTTCCACTCGTTGTCCTGAAGGCATCTGGAGTGGCAGAACAGATGACCTCCATTAATATCACAGTACAGAGGCACTGACCATGTGATGCTAAGTCTATGCCACCTTTTTGCTGGGATGCATATACCACCAGTATGAGCACTATGTGTAATGATGAAGAAAGACCTACTGAAAATGTGTGTCACATTTGACACAAAATTCCATGACCGTTAGACTTCAAAACAGAAAATTAGAGTTCTCCAAAAGAACAAGGGAGCTTTATATATGTTGATAAAGAAAAACATTCAAGAAGATAAATGGAAATTTTAAAAGTACAAGTTTCTAATAATTTTTTATTGAGATGTAATGTAGATACCATTTTGTTATTAGTATTTTTATGCACATACCATTTTAAAGTGTACAGTTAAGTGTTTTCTTAGTATATCCACAAGATTGCTCACCGTCACCACTATATAATTCCCAAATAATTTTATCATCTCAAAAAAAAAAACTCCTTTAGACATAAGACACAACTCCCTATTCATCCCCTTTCCTCATACTCTGGAAACCACTAATCTGATTTTGGTCCCTGTGGATTTGCCTATGCTGGACATTTGATATAGATGGAATCATACACTATGTGACCTTTTGAGGATGGCTTCTTTCACTTAGCATAATGTTTTCAAGGTTCATCCATTTCATGGCATACATCAGAACTGTATTATTTTCTATGACTGAATGATATTCTACCGTGTAAACGTACCAGATTCATTTATCCATTCATCAGCTGAAAGACATTTGGGTTGTTTCCACTTTTTGGTTATTATAGATAGCGCTGCTATTAACGTTCCTGTACAAGTTTTAGAGTGAACATATCTTCATTTATCTTGGTGTATACTTAATAGTGGGATTCCTGGGTTATATGGTAACCTCATTTAACATTTTAAGGAACTGTCAAAATGCTTTCCCTAACCACTGTTCCATTTTACACTCATACTTGTAATATATGAGAGTTCTAATTTACCCACATCCTCACCTATGCTCATCTTACATTTCACTGACTAAAGCCATCTTCATGAATGTAAAGTGGTATCTCATTGTTTTTGATTTGCATTCCCTAATGACTAATGATGTTGGGCATATTTTCATGTACTTGTTGCCCATTTGTATATCTTCTTTAGGACAAATGTTCATTCAAATGATTTCCCCATTTTAAAATTGGGTTGTTTGTCTTTTTATCATTGAATTATTAGTCTTTCATATTATGCTCGATAGTAGACCTTATCACATATGAGATTTGCAAAGATTTTCTACCATTCTGTAGGTTGTATTTATATTTTGTTGGCAGTGTCCTTTGATGCATGAAAGTCTTTAATTTTGATAAAGTCTAATTTATTTGTCTGGTTTTTTATTTGGTTCCTTATATTTTGGTGTCATATATGAGACTATTATCTATTTTAACTTCATGAAAGTTATATATTTATATTTTATTCTAAGAGTTTTTATAGTTATAGATCTTACATTAGGTCTTTAATCAATTTGAGTAAATATATGTGGCATGGGTCAAAATTCATTTTTTTTTTTTTTGCACGTGGATATCCAAGTGTCTCAGAATTATTTGTTGGGCAGATTATTTTTCCTTCATTAAATTTTTTGGCACTTAGCTGGAAATCAATTAACTATAAATGTCAGGGTTTATTTCTGGACTCTGAATTCTATTGCATTGATGTATATGCCTATCCAAATTTTAGTACAATGCAGTCTTGATTATAGTACCTTATCAGTAAATTTCAAAATTGTGAGCATTGGGAATTTTGAGTCCTCCAGCTTTATTCTTCACTTTCAATATTGTTTTGGCTATTCTAAATTCATTGCATTTTAATGTGAATTTTAGGGTCAATTTATCAATTTCTGGAAAGCAGCCAATTGGGATTTTGATATGAATTATGTTGCATCTGTACACCACTTTAAGTAGTATTTCTATCTTAATAAGTTTTTCAATTCATGAACATAGCATGCCCATCAATTTTTAGGTCGTCAGTTTATCCCAACATTGTTGAATGAACTTGTTTATCTGTATTCTAACAGTTTCTTAGTGGATTACATAGGGTTTTCCATATGCAAGTTCTTGTCATATAACATTATAGTATTTTAAAAGTCTTTTATATGAATCATCATAAAATTAGGATACTTTGTTCATAAGCCTTTATTTGGAGAAGCAAATATCCAAATACTTATTTTTTCAAATTGCCTCTGCATTCCAATTATTTATTCTTCCACTCTCCCAGCTCCCTCCTATTCCACTGTACACCCAATCTTACTTCTGAGCCCAATCGAGTTTCATTCCAGACTGGATGGAGAAAGCCTGCACCATTTCCTGCTGCTCCTTGGTGAGGGTGAACACAGAGCTGGAGGTGAATGAGGACACTGGGATGGAGGACATACTCTGAGTCTTACTGGGGCTGGCATCTCTCACAAACAGCTCATCATTCACAATGCATACACTGGAGGAAAAATGGACTGACCCTCAGACAATTGACAAATTGACAACCCCACATCCCTAACAATGACCCTGCTGCCACTGTTTCTCAGCAACCAGATTCCTTCCATACCCCCACTTTGCCTGTCCCTCAGCTTCCCTGGCTGACAACTCTAGCCCTCCCACAGATGCACCTGTGATGAATTTGTCTACTAGCTTCACTAGATTTGTAAGATTAACCCCAATGCATTTATTATGAAAAACAGCCTAAGGGGCAGTATAGTCTAATACCATTTTCAGAGGAAGATGCTGTTTCACAGAGGGGTTATGTGATTTGTCCAATGTCACTCACCTAGTGAATGTTGGGGGCAGGAAGATAACCCAATGCTTTGGCTCCGGAGTCCATGCTCTTAACCACTAGGCAAGAATTGCTTTCCACAATACTGACAAAACCTCAATTACAATACTGACAAAATACTGCTACATTCCCAAACCCCTGAACCTCAGCTAGACTGAGTGTTTCCACCCACAACACAGTACTCACCTGGAATTTTTCGTAGAAGTAGTAATAAAGGTCCGGGTGAAGGCACGAACAGAACCCTGAGACCTTCCTTCCACTTCAACAACAAACAACAAACAGCAATACCCCATTAGAATTTAACATACTTCACATGCTTACATAGCATTCCCCCATCAGGGTCTAACTTGATACTCATGTTGAAGGGCACAATTGTTCCTTGAATGTCAGGATGCTGGGAATGGGGAGGGCAACAATAGGAACAATCTGCTCCCAGTGACAGAAATTTTCTATACGCCAGGCCCTGTGAAAACCACTTTACAAATTCATTTCATACATTTTCACAGGCACAGAATAGATGGGTCTTATTAGCCCCATCTTGCAAGTGAAGAAACTTGGAAGTTAATTAATGGGCCCCACTTCTCAGAGTAAGGATCTGGGATGAGAGCCATCAAGCTACATAGCCTGTGTCCCTAACTCCTGAGCTCTGCAGGGTAGACAGGCATGGACCCATGTCAGATTGGGATGGTTTGGGAGCTGAGTGGAGGAAAGAGAACACTTCAATAGGAAGAGAAGGGGAAAGAAAGTTGAGAGTGAGTCCAGCCAGAGGGAAGGGAGCAGTGGGGCATCTGGGGAGGATGCCCAACATACACTTACCTTCCTTGAACACCCCACTGACAGAGAAGCAGAGCATCATCTCCTAAAAAGGAAGAGTCCAAGTGCTAAGTCACCTAAACATTCAACCCATCTGTGGCTTTCTAGGGCCGCCCTTGGGAGGAAGCAGGTGCTTACTGTTTGGAACCACATGTCGACCATGAAGGAGTTGATGTCATGCTGAGTTTTGGGCAGTTCACAGAGGGAGCAAACGATGTCATGTTTTGTATGCTTCAGCAGCTGAACACGCAGGTCTATGGGGGGAGGAGGAGAAGCAAGGGAAAGTCAGGGGTTGCCACACTTTGTGCCCTATAATTACGACTTCACATCCCCTTTCCCTGCCCAGTCTTTCCCATCACACACGCACAGGAGTCCTTGATCTTCTTCATATTCCTGTTTTCCTTGAGGTACTCGCACAAGCTGCTTCTGGGGAGAGAAAGAGGAACAGGAAGTGGTGGTCTGGCCAGTGTGTGTGTTTCCAGGAGCTGCCCTGCGTCCACTGGGAGTCACACAATCCAGGATCAGAGTCTGAGCTTTGCTACTTACGGGGATGGGTCTTCAGGGTTGAAGGGAATTGTCAGGGAGAAGCAGGCCTTGTGGTGGTAAGCAGTGAGGAGACCTTGGCGGTCTTCAGAGTCATAGATCAAATAGTACCTGTGGGGAAGCAGTGAGGACAGTGTATCTCGGGGGTCTGAACCTCAAATGAGACTTGAGAACCCCCATGAACAGACCTGTGTTTGGGCGGTCCAGTCTTTCTCAGCCTCCAGCCCCCATTTCTTGTGGTCCCTAAGGTACTTACTGCTGCAGGAATTGCAGGATTAGACTCTTCAGTTTCTCATTTCCTCTGAAGCCCTCCTGGAATCAAGACATTTGAGACTATGTGGCTGATAAAGCCTCCCTTGTAATCCCCTAAATGTTGTTTGATCCTACTTCCTCACCTTGCTGGAGTGTGGGACATCGGTGTCAATGATAATTGCAGGGGGTAACTTCTGGCCATCCTGGAGAGGAAGAGAAAGTCAGCAGTGGAGACCAGGGAGGCGACCCAGGATAATCAGGGAAAAAGATGAGCCCGGGAAAGGGTGAGGGTCAGAAGACAGGTGTGAAAGGGCACTGGGAATTCTGTGGGCAAGATTACAATGGGTGTCTTCATCATTGGGTCCTGGAATTCTCTACTATTATAAGCAACACTGTGTGTGCGTGTGTGTGTGTGTGTGTGTGTGTGTGTATGTACATTTTTTCGGGAAGAATATCCTTATCTTTTTCAGGAGTCCATGTTCCCTAGTGCATAAAGGTCTCATGGAAACATGTAATCTAGACCATACCCAAAGAGTTTGAGGGCAGATATAGAGATGATCAATGGTTAGTAAGGGACAATGATGAGTGTAGGCACTTACCAGACGTAACAACTTGGGGAAACATTCCCTGATGGCACTGTCCAAGACCAAAAATAGAAAGAAGTAGTTGATAGCTTGGGATTGCAATTCTTCCTTTGAGTTAAAACACTGATTACATAAACAAAGACTGTATTTTCTGCCCATCCAGCAGCCCCTTTCCCCATCTCAGTTTCTGATTTCAAGAGGTTTAGGTCCACTACTCTGCTGAGCACTGAACATCTTCCATATGGATTTTCTGAAGGCATAGCCTCCTTATCTCTCTCCACAGCTTCACATTCATATCCCCTACTTCTCTTCTTCCCTCCCTCTATCCCTTTCTCCCTCTATCTCCCTGCTGGGTATCTCCCACCTTGAACTGTCCCAACTCCCATCTCCAGTGCCACCAGAAGCAACATTTGGAGCCCAGCCTCTGGGGCTCTTCCCCTCCCTGCCTCACTTCCTTCCTCCAGGTCCCCACTGAAGACTCCAGAGAGAAGAGCAAAGGGGGGTGGGAGCCCATAGCTCTGCTACCTCATTAGGGTCCCAGCACTCTGAAGGCCCATGACACCCCCAAGGGATGGCCCAGAATGCCAGGGAAAAGAGGTGAGTAAGGTGAGACCCAGGAGGCAGGAAGGGAGGGGAAGGGTGATGAAGACAGAAGAGGGAGTGAGAGTAGGAAGGGAGAGGTGAGAGGTTAGAGAGACATAGGGGAGTAGAAACAAAGGAGGAAGAGAAAACAAAGGAAAAGGAAAATAAAATCTCTATTATGGTGGGGGGACAGGAAGGAAGAGAGAAGGGAGAAATGGCTCCCCAGATGCAGCCCTTTCCTTCATCTGCCATGGCTGGACCTAGCACCTGAGGTAGGAATGGAAAACACGCCTGTGTGACCTCAGTCTGAGCTGGGTATGGGAAATTAGGTAGCTATGGGGGAAGGAGACCTTCCCCAGAAGGAGTAGAGGGTCAAGCCCCAGCTCAGCATGGGTCTGAGGGTCCACGTCCCCTTCTAGTTATCACTGCCTTCCCTCCTGATGGCCCCAGTGCATCAGACCCTGTGCCTGTCTCTATTAATAAATTCCTCGCCTGTGGGATTATACCCATGTCAGGTTACACAGGGCTCTTCTGAAAGACCAGATTGGATGACATGAAATGTGTGGGAGATAGGGAGGGGCAGCGCCTCTTAGAGGCCTGTGCATCTGTCTTCTCAAGCACCTCTGCCTTCTGCCTTCCATTCCTGACTTGGGAAGCCCTCTGTTCACTGGCAGTGGTCTACTTCTTGCCACTTGACTCAGGGAACCCTAGTTTCTCCCAAGGAAGGTTCAGCTCCTGACAAAAGGCCAGAGAAATGGACGTAATGAGAGCAGCCATCCAGAGCCCTGAGGCTCAAAAGCCACCATGGAAACCTGGGACAAATGGGGGAATATTTCGTTTAAGAGAAGGAAAGCCCCTCTCAGAACAGTTGAACAAAGCCCCATATCACCACAGAGGCAGGGAGGCCTGTCTCAGCACGAGGGTCAGGGCTGGAGGACCCTTCTTGTTCCAGGTCACCAGCATCTGTTTCAAGGCTGTTTACCCCTGGTCTTGGTGAGGAGGGAGAGCTCTGCTTCTTGGAGCACATCATAGGTGAGTATGAGAGAAAGCTAGGTGCAGAGGCAGAAACAGATGCCAGAGCACCTAAAGAGATGAGCAGGTCAGAGGGATAAAAGAGTTCTAAATGCAGGTGAGAGACACAAACAGAGAAGCAAGGGTTGTGGTACTCCTAGAGGACTATGGCTGCCACCACTTGCAGAGAGGCACTGTCAGGGATAGTTCAGGATCCCGTGGGTGAAGTTACCCAAGAAGAGTGACAGAGGTTCACACTGACCTTATGTAGGTGGACTGGTCTGGGAAGGTGTCGCACAAGGGGTTCCCTTCTAGCCAAAGCTCTTCAAGATTCAGCCCTTTCATCTTGTTTAACTCCCACACTAAGGTCAGCTGAGAAATATGGGGAGGAAGCTGTAGATGAGTCCCAAGGAAGGAGAGAAAGGCAGGCCCCTGCACCCCCAGCCCCCATCTTTCCACACAGGTACTTTCTTCTGCCTCATGTCATCACACTGATGAGCACTACCACCCACCATCAACCCCAACTTTGATCTGGCTCCCTCTTCCCACCTCGTTTTTGGAAAGGTTCAGGATCTTGACTGTGGGGACCATCTGTATAATGTCAGACAGGCCATCCAGTCCATATAGTTTGTTGTTGCTCAAGTTCAAGGACAACAGCTTTTGGTGAAGAGATAGAGTGACAGTTACTATCTAGGGCCTCAGAGACAAATCTGTCCTCCACCCCATGAGTTCCACTCCCTATTAATAGCAGCACTGGGACTAAGGCCTTACCGTAGGGAAATTCTCTTCAATGATCTGCAGGGTGGCAGCCATGCAGTTTCTTCGATTCAGGATTATATCAATATCATGGCCCACCAAGTCTTCAGGAAGCCAAGAGGAGGCAATCAGAAGGCTGAGAGGGGTCCAGGGCTAGCACCAACCCCTCCCCACATTGCTATCCCTCAGTCTCCCTCCCAGGCAGATCCCTGTGCCCTCACCTGCCCTAGCATTACTGCTATCAACTGTACCTGGGTCAAAGCGGAGCCTCTGGAGGTCAAGAGCTTGCTGGAAGACATCATAGCGTTTGTTCATGGTCAGCTGCAGAGAGAGATGGAGAAAGCCACTGTGAGGCTCTGGTGGGGATAAGGAAATCAGGGGCTTGAGGAAGAGGAGGTGGGTCTGGGTGTAGGCACACAATGGGCCTTGAGTCTGCATTACCTTTAGCTGCTCCATTTCTTCTGGCTCCAACTTATACTGCACAGAGTAGGGTACATTAGAGGGATTGACAAAGATCGATATCTGCAAGAAGGTGAGGTGGGGTAAGCACCAAGAACTCTGATTCCAAAGAAGACCACCAGCGCCTGGCCTCTCCTCCCACCCTGGGACTAGGTACAGGTAATGCCCTCAGCACATACCTTTTGGTTCTCTTCATCACAGATCTTGTAGCTGACATCTTTCAACGCAGAGGCAATTCCAGCATCCTGGACAAAGAATCGAGCCTGGTTTTTCACGTAGTGAAACTACAGGAGAGGGAGGCAACAATAATTTTGAAGGATAGAGTCTTTCTGATTGGCAAAACACCCCCAAACCCCCTTTTCCTGTGTCCACTCATCTGGCTTCACCATCCTCTCTTACATCCACTGGAGTGAAGGGGACACTGCAATGGCTCTGGATTGAGTTCACTAGCCATGTCTTGTCATACTTTCCCCCATAGGGAATCTAAAGGTGAAAAGAAGGGATGAGAGTGAAGAGAGACAACATGGAATTAAAGCTGGAAAACAGACCCAACAGTGTTTTTTCCAACCTTCTACTTAGTTGTACAGGGCTTCTAAAAAAGGGACCACTACCATTATTTCTTACTTTTGTGTGAAATATGGATTTCCTAAACCCTCTTTCTCTCCATTGGAAAGCTCTCCTCCAAATAATCGATGTAAGGTTGTTTAATGTGGTCTTCCTTTTATAAGGTTCCAGGATATTCTGTCTAATGCAGATCTTGCCAAGACACTCACGGTGATCTTGAACCAGCTTCCTGGGGTTCCATCTTGTGTGTTCTCCCTCATTCCTCTCTTCAGAGATTTTCTATTTCTCCAGACAGTAATATGGATATGGTCTTCATTATGCTGTTTCACTCTCCTCTTGTTGTGTTGGCTGCTATCGACAGTGCTGTAGAGGGGAAGTGGAGAGGAGGAGGGTGGCCATAAATGCTAAGAAATTCTTCATTTTATTCACCCTCACCTATCTGGACTACAAGTAGGATTGCTCAATTATTATTCCACTTCTAGCGTTCTTCCAGTGAGAGAAGAAAAAGAAAACCAAAGGGGAGTGAAAGAGCTGCATTGTCCCAAGGGTTGCTACATGCTATATGC
This sequence comes from Hyaena hyaena, assembly GCF_003009895.1. Classification (NCBI taxonomy): domain Eukaryota; kingdom Metazoa; phylum Chordata; class Mammalia; order Carnivora; family Hyaenidae; genus Hyaena; species Hyaena hyaena. The sequence continues at coordinate 41,850 of NW_024082172.1, forward strand.
AAACTAGGCTTCCCGGTCACTTACTGTTTTACTTGGGGATACTCCTGGACATCCCTCATCACCACATTTCCATCATCTTCCTGGCAGTGTAAAAGCTGAGGCTCATATCCATCACATTCATTATGAGGGTACCTGTTGCCAAAATTACGTCGCAAAGAACTCCAAACTCTCTGTCTTCCCCAAGGTGAGTTAACACCATCACTGGGTTCTAAAAGGGGGAAGAAAAATACAAGTTTGAAGATACACCAGTTATCCCCTTACCATGTACTACCTCTTATGCTATAGGGCAAACAAAATGTAAACCTGCCCTAAGGGTCCAATCCCCACAAACCCCAGAAAGGAAACTCCTCTGCTTCTCCAGATAGGAGAGTCTTATTTAACAGATGGCACTACAAGCAGAGCAATCTTGGGGAAGAAGGAGTAGGTGACCAAAGAGGAGCAAGGGGAGGGGAAACTATATTGAACCTTTTAAAGAATGAAGCAGGATTTATAAAAACAAACAAGCAAAAACAGATGTGTGATCAATGGGTTAGACTGGAAAACAGCCATACACCAGGAAGGCATCTGAACTGTGCCTTCTCTCAGGCTTAACAACCACACCAATAACAGAGAGGTAATCTCTCTCATGCTTCCCAAATACAATCAGCCACCAAACTGATCCCAGTAACAATCAGCAAGCTGTATTTCCTTTGCTGGTGTATTATAAGCTTTAATGTTAGATGAGACTGATGTAATAGTCTCCTAAGTTGTCCCTCTCCCTCCAGCCTTGCTGTTAACAATACTCAGTTTGAAACATCCAGAATGAGCTTTATTTTTGCCCAGCCTGAAATACCTTTCAGCTCAGGAGACAACTTTTCCAAAATTCAACTCCTCTATAACACGGATCTGAATGATAAAGTGGAATGATAAGTCAACTACAATTTCCAAGTGTGTTGGGATTCTTTTTTCTTTCTGTTATTGATTTCCAATTTAGGAGTATTATAGTCAGAGAATGTACTCTATGGTTTCAATTCTTCTAAAATCTGTTGAGGTTTGTTTGGTGGTCTAGGAGATGGCCTAGCTTGATGAAAGTTACACCAATATTGGGGAAAAGTGCACTCTGCTGTCGTTGGGTGGAGTACTCTGTTTAGGTCATGTAGATCCTGTTAATTTATTATGCTATTTAGATGTCCTATATCCTTGTTGGTTTTGTCTCTAGTAATTTTATCCCTTGCTGGGAGTGGAGTTTGAAGGCACCAACTATAATTATGTACATGGTTATTTCTTCTTTCAGCTCTACCAGGCTTTGCTTCATGTACTTTGAGGGTCTGTTGTTTGGTGCGTACACATATAGGGTCATGATGACTCTCTGGTGGATTGATCTTTTTATCATCATGTAACACCCCTTTCTATCACTTATCAATTTTCTTTGCTCTGAAGCCTACTTTCTTGGACATTGTAGCCACAGGTATACTTAGACCATGTTTTGGTGGTATTTCACCCTGTATTCACCCTTAGTCATTGTATTGATGTTCGCCCCTCCCCCTGCAAATACTCCCTGCTAACATATATAATTCACCATGTGGAAAGATTTGGGAGTTTTCTGGCATCTACAGAAGTAAGAGTCCCAACGCTCTCTCCAATAGTGGATTCACTAAGGGTATTTTATTTTTACCACGTTCAACTGAAACAGTGTACCAACAGATAATAATACTAGTGGTTTGGGTGGGCAGTAGGGGGAGGATTAAGGCAACCAGACTGGCAGAAACCAGCTTCCTTTTGGTTTCTAATATCTCAGGCTCTCTCAGTTTGTGTGCTGTACATTTTGTACCTCAATTACTCGATGCTGTTTCAGGGCACGCTTATGAGTAAAAATCTGTTCACTGCTGATTGCTTAATGGTGTAGTGATTATGACCAGGCCTCAGATTAACTCCTCTGGGGAGTCATTGCTTTCACTGTGTGGCCTTGCTGTCAGGGCAATCCTGCTACTCACAACCTTTGGGACTTTTCCTGTGTGGCACCGGAAGTGGAATTAAACATGGATAGAGCATTCGACCCATAAATGCTATGGCTCAGGCCTCAAAACTTGAAAACAGCCTGGAGTGCTCCCTCTTTCCCTCACACTCCACATCTAACTCATCAGGAAATTCTCTCACCCTGTCTCTCCAGTACATCCAGAATCTAGCCACTTCCTACCACCACCATTATTACCACCACCTTGGCCAAGACACCAACATCTCTCTTCTGTATTCTACTGACTTCTAGCTGGCCCCTCTACTTTCATCCTTGCTCCCTTCCTTACCATCTGTTTTTAGCCCAGCAGCAAAGCATAAGTCAAATCATTTCAGTACGCTGCTCAAAACAATGTAACAATAGTTTGAAGCCATCAACATGTTAAAAAGCCATGAGTTCATAGTGATACTAAACAGCAATAACAATCACAAAGAGGAACCTTATTAATGACCTTTGGAGAATGGCAGGAAACCAACTGGTTTTCCTGAAAATCCACCAGTGAAAGGAAAAACTCAAATATTAAAAGGAGGAATGAGGGCCTGTGGTCAACATATGGTGTATGGGGGCATCAGAGTCATTTTTGAGAACTGACATTACTTCAGAAATAACGTTGGCAAGGGAAAGTGTAAAAGTGAGCTAGCTAACAGCGACAGCAATCCCCAGACCGTCCGGCTAACTTGGGTGCCTAAATGGGGACAGAGGCCTCCCTCATCAAGGTGATTCATCAAGGTGATTCAGACCACAGAAATCACAAGCATAACCTTGTTTGGGAATCTCACAGGAGAGTGGGCATGTGATTAAAAAGCCAGAGGAACCACATGCACACACACACGTGCACGCGCGGGCACACACACATATCCACTTACTGAAGGTTTGCATCTCAGCACGATCCCTGTCTTGCCGTTGTTCTGCCAGAATCAAAGGCAATAACAGGAGTATGGCAGATCAACTGGTGCCTCTCACCCAGGCTGCTTTAGTTACCCCTCAAGCGCCACCAAGTACCAACTGATCCTCCCACGGAGAAATGGTCGTATCCTTTATGACATCATGTGTGTTCACATGGCTACTTCCTGTGACAGTTTGGAATTCTGCCTACATCATCGTTACGCCACTTAGCACATTGCAATGGCATTACGGTAGGAAAAGAACAGGATGAGAAGTAAACCAACACTTGTCCTGCGGCAGCCAACAGTTGCTCAGTGTTGGGTAGACTCATTAGATTTCTTTGACCTCTTCACAGAAACCCCACGATGACTGTCTCCACAATTCCTTTTCAGACCATGAATTTTAGGCTCACAGGGCTTAGGTCCATTTCCCAGGATTTCTTTAGCCAAGTCAGTGTCAGAACAGAAATTGTGTCCTCACATATTGGTCTGCCTCAGTATCCTAAGTATTTCTCTAGCTACTATGCTGGCTCTACTTTAATGGTGAAATTTCAGATCTCAAGGACAGATTTCTGTGAGCAGACCAGGGATAATGTTTTGTGACTAGAAGCTAGTCACTCCGCTTGGCAGTTGAGAGGGGGAGTGTCCAGGTGGCTTGGAATAAGTGGAGATATCTGTCTTGAACGAAACAGAAAAATCTTTTTAGATAACAGGTTTTGCAGGTTAGGAGTCACTTTGAGCCAACAGCGTCTGGCATATAATGGGGCCTAATTAGTATTTGTTAAATGAATATAGACAATGTAGATTTGGGATCAACAAAGCCACCTTTTGGAATCCATACATCTCAACCATTTCTACCCACATCTATTTATCCAGAAAAAAATGGACTGAAGAACTGTCTCATAACCTCTTTATATAACTAGCATGTGTTAAATTTTTTTTCTTTTGTAGAATTAGTATTTTTCATTAGTGTACAGTTACAAATAAAGCTAATTGACCCCCCCTTGACTAATGCTAAAACTACTGATTTTCTGATCTTAGGAAGGGAGGGTTTTGTAAACTGGTGACAGAAATGAAGACAGACTTTCCTTAAATCCAGCAGATATAGCTTCCTGGGGGTCTGGTATGTGTAGAAAGATTGTCCTGGACCTACATGCATGTGTGTGAGAATTCAGCTTTGTGATAGCAGTATCATCCTTGTCTCAGAGGAAAGTAAGACTGTGTGTATATGTATGTATGTGTGTGTGTGTGTGTGTGTGTGTGCACGCACATGGGTATGTGTTAATATTATCTGTTTTGCATTTGTATAATTAGATTACAGATACATGTATTTCAAATCATGTTGGAAAATGCATTGCCACAGAAAACTGGACCCTAATGTACATTTTCTTTTCATGTATTATGTATTATATATGGTCAATTTTTGTTTTTTTACATCTTGTCATTTTAATATTTGAATTGATTTTCAAATTTAAAGTATTAGATATCTGTATACAAGGTATTCCTAATGGTGGAGGCCAAATAACACAGTGCAGCATGGAGTGGAATTTAGGGTGGTTCCAAGATTTGAGTCCATGCTCTAAAGCTTCCTAGAAGAAGCACATAAATATTTTAAACTATAAGAGACAATATCCTACAGCTATTTATACCAATATAGTTCTCAACTAATAGTGCAGGAGAGTGTGATTTCCTAGGGGGTGTTTAATCATTCAAAAGTCATTCTTATACTTTGGCTCAGACATTTCACTTTTAAAACTTATCATACAAAATATTCTCTGCTGAAATATGTACCTATAGTTATATGGCTGTGTTTTACAGTCTCTTTGACATGGAAAAACAATGGGACCAAAGAGTGGCTGATATTGACAGAAGAGGGGGAAGAACTGATTGTTCCTGGAATCAAGGACAGATGGAAAAGAAGGGACATGGGTACCCTTCATATAGAATAAAAAGGCCAAGGGATGGATTTATGGGCCAGAATAGTGAGGGTAATCATTGGTAAGAAAATGAAACACAAATGGAAAAATCCTCTGAGGACCTGAATTCATCCTGGCAATATGCACCTCTCTAGAAACTTTCCTTTCTTTCCATGTATAACTTGTCTGTCTCTCTCTGTTACTTCATCTTCAAGCCAAACAGTTCCCACACAGAGAAATAGCTCCCACACAGACTGAGAAAGAATAGATGGTACACAGGAACAGCACGCAGTGATGAATCTTTTGGACAGAAGGCTAGAGTTAAAAGCCTGTTGTTCCCAGACACAACACCCATCATTGTCCACTGGACTTTAAGTCCTGTACTCGTGCTCATTTCAACCCTAACATGGAGTCACACATTATTGGTTATGGACATAGGATTTGAGGTCAGATTAATCAGGATTTCAATTGTGGTGCTAAATTCTATGGTCCAGGGAAAGTAACACCGACTCCATGGTGACTCACTTTTTTTCCTCATACATTCAAAATAGTCATAGTTTTGCCTCATAAGATAATTGTGACAATTTAGTTAATATGGAAAATATATGGAAAACACCTGGAGAAATGCCTGTAACCTAATAAGCATGGTAAGTTACCTATTACTAGGTCAGTACTTAGCACAACAACTGGTATTTAATAAAGAATGAATTTGTGTTATTTACATTTATTGTCATTAGTCCTCTGGGAAGTGAGAAGGAAAACAGAAGTGTGTATGGGAAAAGATTGTAGTGTCAGCTCTTAATGTATTTTATAAAGTAGCAACAATAAACAGGACAGCCCTGGTGGGAAATGATCTGACATACTTATTAAGAGAACCAAAGTAAAAAGCTTAGACTCTGAAACAGGCATACAAAATGTTTTGAAGAGGGACTTACATTCCCAGTTCCAACATTTTTGCTAAAAATGTATTATTATTCAAAAAATGGTTCAGGTTTAAGTGGTAGGCTAAATAAGTAAATTAGAATACTTCTGGAACATTATAGACACTATATTATAAGTTAAGATATAATACTTCTGGCACCTTCTATGACACTATATGAAAGAAAAAAATATCAGGATACAAAACTGTATATTCCAGAGTGATATAAGTAACATGGCTGGTCAGGAAGCTACAGGTCTACCTTCTGCCGCAGAGATACTGAGTTAACAACAGTATATGAACCAAAGTACCTCTGTAAGAACTTGAGATCAACTGAGAAGATACAGCACCCAGGTCATTATAAAACCAAGAAGGGGTTTTTGCTAAAGGGTTAAGAAAATTCATGTTGTTTTGCAGTACTGTTCATGCTCCTCTGCCTATGTAACATATCACAGAACAACTGGAAGAAACTTCCCCACATTCCCTTTCCTCCCTTAGGTTGGAAACAAGAGTACTTCATGTATCCAACATTCTGACTTGTTAGGGGGCTGATCCAGGACCAATTTCTGTTTTGTTTAAATTAGAAAACTTACTTCACTTGCATCAGAATTCGGAAAGGTCTGAAAACAGAGGTGAGCAGTAAGTTAGAGGTTCAGTTTCACAGGCAAATGCCAGGGAGAGTAAAAGAGGTCAGAAAAGTTATGAAAGATCTTAGAACTTCCAGCAAAGTTGACCTTAGTGAAGTCATCCCCTGCATAAAACCTGTATACAACAACTGGCAGAGGTAGTTGTTTTTTCTAATGCTCAAGTCTCAGCAAATTTACAAGGTCTACAAATAAACAGGGAAACATGGCCTAATTAAAAGAACAAAACTCTAGAAATTGATTCTAAAATAAAAAGCAGATCTATGAAATGTCTGACAAAGACTTTAAAGTAACTGTCAGAAAGATCCTCAATGAACCAAAAGAGAAAACAGATAGACAATTTGATGAAACAGGAAAAAAAATATCTGAACAAATGAGAACATCAATAAAGTGTTAAAAACTATGAAAAAGAAATTTTAAAGCTGAAAAATACAAGAACAACTGAAAATCTTGTAAGAGGAGTTCAATAGTAGAATTGGTCAGAGACAGGTCAATTGAAATCACTGAGTCAGAAGAGCAAAACAAAAAAGAATAAAGAAAAGTAAGAATGTATGGGACTTATGAGACATTATAAAGAAGAGAAATATGTGCAGGAGGGGAATCCAAGAAAGAAAAGGGAGAAAGGGGCAAAGAGCTCACTTGCAAAAATAATGGCCCCAAACTTCCCAAATCTGAGGAGAGAAAGGGACATGAAGATTCAAGAAGCTCAAGGAACTCCAATTAGGAGAAATTCAAAGAGAATCACACTAAGATACATTATCAAATTGTCTAAATTCATAGAAGCAATTCATCATGTACAAGTGAACTTTTTTATATTATCAGTTGATTTGTCAGCCAAAACTTATCAAGCTAGAAGGGAATGGGATGATATATTATAGGTACTGAGGTAAATAAGAAAGGAACTGTCAACCAAGAATACTGTACCTGGCAAAACTGTCCTTCACAAGTGAAGGAGAAATTAAGAATTTCCAGATAAACAAAAGTTGAGGGAGTTCATTATCTCTAGAATTGCTCTATAAGAAATGATAAAGGGAGTCCAAGTTAAAGTGAAGAAATAGTAGACAGAAAACACTAAGCTATTATGAAAATATTAGGTTCTGCAGTAAAGGTTAATACATGGACAAATATACTAACCTGTAATATTGTAATTTTGGTGCATTTAATGACAATAAGAATTTAAATGAGAAAAATATTTTTTAAAAACTTGCAAATCTATGTTAATGTATATACCAATATATAAAGATAAGATGTGTAACCTCAATAGCATAAAGTAGGGAAGGTAGAGGTGTAAAGTAGTAGTTTTTGTATGTAATTGAAGTTAAACTCTTATCAATTCAAAACAAATGCTATAACTTTATCTTATGTAATTACAATGATAACCACAAAGAAACTTTCTATAGAATATACACAAAAGCAACTGAGAAGGGAATCGAAGAATACCACTACAAAACATCAATTAAATACAGAGGAAGACAGTGAGAGATGAAAGTAGGGACAAAAAAAGTTACAAGGCATACAGAAAACAGTAAAGAAAATGACCATAATAAGTTCTTCCCCATCAGTTATTACTTTAAAATTAAATGTATTTTTTTTACCCAATCAAAAGACATAGGCTGAATGGATTGAAAAAACAATATCCAACTATATAGTGTCTACAAGAGACTCAATTTGGATCTACGGACATATATAAGTTGAAAGCAAAAGGATGGAAAAAGATATTCTATGCAAATGGTAACCAAAAGAGGGCAGCAATGGCTATACTAATGCCAGACAAAATATATATTAAGTCAAAAACTGTTAGAAGAGACAAAGAACATTATATAATAGTAAAAGGATCAAGTTATAAATACTAAACTACAGACTTCCTAAATACATGAAGAAAACTGATAGAATTTAAGGGGTAAATAGACAGCAACACAATAACAGTAGGGAACTTTACTACTTACCTTTCAATGATGGATAGAACAGCCAGAGAAAAGATCAATAAGGAAATAGAGGACTTGAGCAACAGTCCAAATAATAGATTAATTGGGCCAAACAAACATATACAAAAAGCTCCCCTAACAACAGCATATGTTCTTTACAAGTGCATATGGAACATTCTCCAGGATAGACTGCATGTAAGGCCATGAAACAAGTCTTAGCAAATTCAAGAAGACTGAAATAATACAAAGCATCTCTTTCAAAAACAATGGAATGAAACTAGAAATCAATAGTATAGGGTTAACACACTCATAAACAACCAATGGGTCAAGAATAAGTCACAAAGGAAATTAGAAAGTACTTTGAGACAAATTAAAATGAAAATACAACATTTCAAAGCTTACAGGATACAGCATGAGCAGTGCTAAGAGGGAAGTTTATAGCTTTAAATGTATACATTAAAAAGATGAATGAACCCAAATCAACAACATACCTTCATACTTCAAGAAATTAGACAAGCTAAACCCAAAACTAGCAGAAGAAAGTAAATAATCAAATAAGAGCAAAGAATAATGAAATAGAGAAAACAAAAACAATGTAGGAGGAGTTAATATGGTGGAGATGTAGGGGCACCCTAGACTTTCTTCATCACTCAAACACAGCTGTATTGAGGTCGGTTAGTTGGAATACCCAGGAAATAGACTTGTGGAGTGGCAGAAGGATCTCCACAGTGGAAGGGAGACAAGTGTGAGGTGTGTGGATGTTAATTGGGGGAGAGAAAAACAGCAGCGCTGTGGAGGGGAGGGAACCCCTTCTGTAAAGAGACAAAAGGGAGAGGAGGGAGATGTTGAGATAGTGCAGCATCGAGTTAGCACCAACAGGAGAACCTCTGGGACCACGAAATGGGGAGCAAAAAGTGCTGAAGTACTGAAGGTCCCAGTTATTTTTTTGCAAACAGTGTTTGGAGCTCAAACAACGAGGTTTTGAAAGTGTGTAACTTTCTCCAGAGTAGAGCTGTGGTGCATGCCCCTGGAGAATAGGGAGCTGCCTCTGGAGTGCATAGCATGGTGTAGAGATCTCCAGAGTGGACTGGGAAAGAACAGTCCCCTTCCTGGAGTCTTTTTTGGAAGAGGATTTGTTGCCTCCTCAAGGACAAAAGAGCCGGCAGGTGCCAGTCAAAGGCCTTTCGTCAGAAGGGTGGTGAGGCTCTACTCCAGGAGAGGGGAGCAGATCTACGCCATGCAGTGTCCTTTAAGACTTTGGATTTTGAATCCAGGCTGTGTGCCAAAGTAAAAACACAGGAGAGTTGTGGCGCAGGGCAAGCCGACTGCCCTCGCCATTTTGTGAGGACTGCTTGAACAGCAGGGGTTAAGATCCCAGGCAAGGAAGAGAATGGAGTGGAACCATTTCCCCCCTAACACCAGCACAGTGTGACTTCAGAGAGCAACACAGCAGCCCCCAGTGGAGGTGGGAACCACATACACCAAACCTTCCTCCTCTATGCCTAGCAACTGCTTCTTTACCAGGGCAAGACTGACTCTGAGCCAACACAGCCAGCCTCTCCTCTAGACCAGCACAGCGAGAACCTCCTAGGCACCAACAGAAACCTCTTTTGTTCTTTTTATCCTCCTACTTTTTTTTTTCTTTTGGAATCTTTCTTATCTTTTCTTCTTTCTTTCTTTCTTTCTTTCTTTCGTTATTTTGTTTTCTCTTGTTTTTGGGACCAGGATTTTTTATTCTTTTCTTTTTCCTTCTATTCTGCTTTTACCCCTTCTTGTTCCCTTTTTTTTCCCTTTGGAATCAGCTCTGGGTTTTTTTGTTCCATTTCTTTCTCCATTTTTATGGGATCAGGCTTCCTGACCCCCCTTTTTCTCCAAGGTTAATTAAGCAAATAAATCAAAGCACACCTGGTTAAATATACAAACAATCCACCGCTAGAAGAAAGGAGGAGCTCTGCAGAGAACTGACCGGTGGGAAAAAGCAACCAAAATGCAACAGCAGAGTGCACACAGCATACAATAGAAACACTTCCTGAAGTGCCAGGCCCTGGAGAGTATATGACACCTTTTCAATATAGTTGTACATTCAGGTACAGGAAACATAACAAGTTTTTAAAACATTCAAAAGACAGAAACTTAGCTAAAATGACAAGACAGAGGAATTATCCCTGAAAGAAAGGTCAATAAGAATTCACAGCCAGGGACTTGCTCAAAACAGGTATAAGCAATATATATGAACAAGAATTTAGAACAGCAGTCATAAGACTACTAGCTGGGCTTGAAAAAAAAACGCATAGAAGACACCAGAGACACACTTGCTGCAGAGATCAAAGACATAAGAACTAGTCAGCAAGAATTTAAATTTTTTTAAATGTTTTATTTATTTCTGAGAGAGACAGTGTGGGCAGGGGAGGGTCAGAGAGAGGGAGACACAGAATCTGAAACAGGCTCCAGGCTCTGAGCTATCTGTTAGCACAGAGACCCAACACGGGGCAGTAACCCATGCACTGTGAGATCATGACCTGAGCCGAAGTCGGACTCTTAACCGACTGAGCCACCCAGGAGCCCCATGACCTAAAAAATGATATAAGTAAGATGAAAAATAAACTGGATACAGTGACAGTGAGGACTGAAGAAGCAGAGGAGAGAATACATGAAATTGAAGACAAGATCATGGAAAATAATGAAGGTGAAAAAAGAGAGAAAAGAAGTTACAAGAGCATGAGGGAAGAATTAGAAAACTATCTGGTTCCATGAAACAAAACAATATCCAATTAGCAATAATCGCGCCTCGGATAAACCTCATTGGCTACGATACTGCCACTGCAAAAAGCTATGAAACAAAACAATATCCATATCATAGCAGTCTCAGAAGAAGAAGATCAAGAAAAAGGGACAGAAGGTTTATTTGAAGAAATTATAGCTCAGAACTTCCCTAGTCTGGGGAAGAACACAGGCATCCAAGTCCACGAGGTACAGAGCTCTCCCTTTAAAATCAACAAATAGAGGTCAACACCACAACATGTAATAGTGAAACTTGCAAAATATAAACATATTGTATCTTTGTATTCAGTGGATCTGTCCATTGAAACTTGGCAGGTCAGAAGAGAGTGGCAGGAAATATTCGACATGCTGAATGGGAAAAATATGTAGCCATGAATTCTTTATCCAGCAAGCTGCCATTCAGAATAGAAGTGAAGAGAGAGAGGGGGCAAAATGGTGGAGAAACAGGGAGCTCCGTACATTGCACTCACCCCCATATCTCACACGGAAAATATCTGAAGCCATAGGAAACCTTATAGAACCCAAGAGAATGGGAGAAAAGGACGCAGAATCCACTGAGAAAGCCTTCTAACCTGAGTGCGAACTGAGGAAGATAAAATCGAGCCGGGATCGGAGACTCCAGGGACAGGGGCGATCCCCCTCTGCGGGGAGTGAGAAGGGAAAAAGAGAGAGTCTGAAACCACTCAAGACACGGTCCCTGTTGCTGGGAAAAAGAAAAACCTCCGCTCCGGGCACAGAAGGAACGTGTGAGCCAAATCCCTGCGTGCCGTGTCCCCACGGTCCAACTCGTCCTGGAGGGGCTGTGTCCGCGGACCACTTCTTTGTGCTCCTGGCTGGCTGGACGCTTAGAAGAGCTGCGCACCTACCACGCCATTGTGCTCCTGGATGGCCAGACTCCTAGGGGAGCTGCGCGTGCCTCCTGGGTCGCAGTGCTCCTGGCTGACTGGAACTCCAGAGGGAAGGCGAAGAGCGTAAAAACTGGGAGATACGCCAAGAGTTCGTGTTTTGGGTGACGAGACACAGAGGGACCTGGTTTCCCTCTCTCCAGTGGGCCTGGCCCCCGGCAGGCAGACCCCTGCCCATGCTCGCCAACCTAACTCGGATGAGAAGGGAGCAACGATTCTGGTTCCACCCCCAGGGATAGGCAAGAGGCTTGGAATTGCCCCGAGGGGATTACCTGCGAGGTTGTGTCTAAGGCAATTTCACTGGGGCGTGCAGACTGGGACTTGGAAACTAGGCCTGGCCTGGGTTAAAGAGTGCAACCCACTTTGAGTGCACCCCTGGCACGGGGAGTTTACAGACCCAAAAAAGCGAGGTGCAGCATTTGGTTCAAGAAAGGACTGGAGCGCCACCACTCTCTTCCCCACAACCTCCAAGGCAGAACTCCCTCCTGATGCATTGGATCACACCACGCCCATTCCTGCTTGAAAGCTGAAACTTGGCAGGACAGAAAGGAATGGCAAGAGATCTTCAATGTAATGAACAGAAAAAATATGCAGCCAAGAATCCTCTACCCAGCAAGGCTGTCATTCAAAATAGAAGGAGAGATAAAAGTCTTTCCAAATAAACAGAAATTGAAAGAATTTGACACCACTAAGCCAGCCCTACAAGAAATCCTGAGGGGGACGCTCTAAAGGAAATATTGCAAGGAATGCAAGATACCAGAGACACCACCAGCAACATGAATCCCACAAAAGACACAAAGACTCTAAACCCACATATTTCAATAAGAACACTGAATGTAAATGGGCTGAATGCTCCAATCAAAACACATAGTGTAGCAGAATGGATAAAAAACCAAAATCCAACTATATGCTTTCTACAAGAAACTCATCTTAGACTGGAAGATACCTTCAGATTAAAAGTGAGGGGATGGAAAAAATATATCATGGTACTGGAAATCAAAACAAAGCTGGAGTAGCTATACTCATATCAGACAAACTGGACTTTAAATTAATAAGAAGAGATGAAGAAGGGCTTTACATAATAATTACACGGTCTATCCATCAGGAAGAACGAACAATTATAAATGTCTATGCATCGAATATGGGAGCACCTAAATATTTAAAACAATAACAAACAGAAACAATCTTATGGGTAAGAATGTGCTAATAGTACGGGACTTTAACACTCCGCTTACAGCAATGGATAGGTCAACCAGACAGAAAATCACTAAAGAAATAATGGACTTGAAAGACACATTGGACCAGATGGATCTGACAGATATATTTAGAACTCTACATCCTGAGGCCAAGGAATTTACTTTCTTCTCAAGTGCACGTGGCACATTCTCCAAGATAGATCACATACTGGGACATAAAGCAGCCCTTAATAAATATAAAAGAATTGAGATCATACCATGCACGCTCTGAGATCATAATGCTTTGAAACTTGAAATCAGTCACAGGAAGAAGTCTGGAAAATCTCCAAAAACATGGAGGTTAAAGAACATCCAACTCAAGAATGAATGGGTCAATCATGCGATAGAGAGGAAATTAAAAATTAATGGAAACAAATGAAAATGAAAACAACAATCCAAAATCTATGGGATGCGGCAAAGGCAGTCCTAAGAAGAAAGTACATTGCACTCCAGGCCTATTTCAAGAAATAAAAAAAGCACAAGTCCAAAATCTAACAGCTCACCTAAAGGAACTAGGAGCAGAGCAACAAGAACGCCCTAAACCCAGTAGAAGAAGAGAAATAGTAAAAATCAGAGCAGAAATAAACAACATAGAGATCAAAGAAACAATTGAAGAGTTCAATGAAACCAAGAGTTGGATTTTTGAAAAAATAAACAAAATTGACAAACTTCTAGCCAGACTTATCAAAAAGAAAGAGAGAGAGCACCCAAATAGACAAAATCATGAATGAAAATGGAATTACTACAACCAACCTCTCAGAAATACAAGCAATTATCAGGGAATACTATGAAAAATTATATGCCAACAATTTGGACAACTTAGAAGAAATTGACAAATTCCTAAACACACACTCACTACCAAAATTCACACGGGAAGATATAGGAAATCTGAACAGACCCATAACTAGTGAAGAAATCGAATCAGTGATCAAAAATCTCTCAACAGTAAGAGTCCTGGACCTCATGGTTTCCCTGGGGAGTTCTACCAGACGTTTAAAACAGAATTAATACCAATTCTTCTCAAGCTATTCCAAAAATAGAAATTGAAGGAAAACTCCCGGACTCATTTTATGAAGCCAGCATCACTCTGATTCCCAAGCCAGACAGTGATCCAGCAAAAAAAGAGAACTAAAGGCCAATATCCTTGATGAATACGGATGCAAAAATCCTCAACAAGATCCTTGCAAATCGAATCCAGCAGCATATCAAAAGAATCATCCACCAAGATCAAGTGGGATTCATTCCTGGGTTACAGGGCTGGTTCAACATTCGCAAATCAATCAATGTGATACATCCCATCAACAAAAGAAAAGATATAAACCATATGATCCTGTCCATAGATGCAGAAAAAGCATTTGACAAATTACAGCATCCGTTCTTATTAAAGACTCTAGAGAAAGTCGGGATAGAAGGAACCTACTTAAACATCATCAAAGCCATCTATGAGAAGCCTTCAGCTAACATCATCCTCAATGGGGAAAAACTGAGAGCTTTCCCCCTGAGATCAGGAACACGACAGGGATGCCCACTCTCACCACTGTTGTTTAACATAGTGCTGGACGTCCTAGCATCAGCCATCAGACAACAAAAGGAAATCAAAGGCATCAGAATTGGCAAAGAGGAAGTCAAACTTTCACTTTTCGCAGATGACAGGATACTCTACAAAGAAAACCCGACAGACTGCACCAGAAGCCTACTAGAACTGATCCAAGAATTCAGCACAGTTGCAGGGTACAAAATCAACGTACAGAAATCGGTTGCATTCTTATACACCAACAATGAAGCAACAGAAAGAGAAATCAAGAAACTGATCCCAATCCCAATTGCACAAAAAACCATAAAATACCTAGGAATAAACCTAACCAAGGATACAAAAGATCTGTATGATGAAAACTACAGAAAACTTATAAAGGAAATTGAAGAAGACACAAAGAAATGGAAAAACATTCCATGCTCATGGATAGGAAGAATAAATATAGTTAAGAAGTCATTACTACCCAAAGCTATCTACATATTCCATGCAAGTCCAATCAAAATTGCACCAGCATTCTTCTCAAAACTGGAACACACTATCCTAAAATTTGTATGGAACCACAAAAGACCCCGAATAGCCAAAGTAATATTGAAGAATAAAACCAAAACGGGAGGTATCACCATCCCAGACCTTAGCCTCTACTACAAAGCTGTCATCATCAAGACAGTATGGTATTGGCACAAAAACAGACCCATAGACCAATGGAATCGAATTGAGAACTCAGACCTGGACCCAAAGGTACACAGCCAAATAGTCTTTGACAAAGCAGGAAAGAATACCCAATGGAAAAAACACAGCCTCTTTAACAGATCTTGTTGGGAGAACTGAACAGCATCATGCAGAAGAATGAAAATAGATCAATTTCTCACACCATACAAAAAAATAAACAAAAATTTGATAAAGGACCTGAATGTGAGACAGGAGACCATCCAAACCCTAGAGGGGAAAGCAGGAAACAACCTCCTTGACCTCCACCACAGCAACTTCCTACTTGACACATCCCCAAAAACAAGGGAATCAAGAGCAAAAATAAACTATTGAGACCTCATCAAGATTAAAAGCTTCTGCACGGCAAAGGAAACAATCCACAAATCTAATAGGCAACCAACGGACTGGGAAAAGATAGTTGCAAATGACATATCAGTTAAAGGGTTAATATCCAAAATCTATAAGGAACTCACCAAACTCCACACCCGAAAAACAAACAACCCAGTGAAGAAATGGGCAGAAGATATGAACAGACACTTCTCCAAAGAGGACATCCAGATGGCCAACAGACACATGAAACGATGCTCAGCATCCCTCCTCATCAGGGAAATACAAATCAAAACCACACTGAGATACCACCTCACGCCAGTCAGAGTGGCTACAATGAGCAAATTAGAGGACTCTAGATGTTTGCGAGGATGGGGAGAAACGGGCACCCTCCTACACTGTTGGTGGGAATGTAAACTGGTGCAGCCCCTCTGGAAGACAGTGTGGAGGTTCCTCAGGAAATTAACACTAGAATTCCCCTATGACCCAGCAATAGCACTGCTAGGAATTTACCCAAGGGATACAGAAATACTGATTCATAGGAGCACATGTACCCCAATGTTCATAGCAGCACTCTCAACAATAGCCAAAATATGGAAAGAGCCTAAGTGTCCATCCACGGACAAATGGATCAAGAAGATGTGGTTTATCTATACCATGGAATACTACATGGCAATGAGAAACAATGTAATCTGGCCATGTGTAGCAACATGGATGGACCTTGAGGGTGTTATGTTTAGCGAAATAAGTCAGTCAGAGAAGGAGAAATATCATATGTTTGCACGTATAGGAGGATTAGGAGAAACTTAACGGAGGACCATGGGGGAGCAGAAGGGGGGAAATAGTGGGGGAAAGGGAGAGAGGCAAACCATGAGAGACTCTTCAATGCTGAGAACAAACTGAGTAGTGATGGCTGTGGGGGGGGGAGATTGGCATGGAGGGGGGCACTTGTGAGGATGAGCACTGGGTGTTATATGGAAACCAGCTTGACAATAAACTATTTGTAAAAATAAATAAATAAATAAATAAAACATTTTAAAACAATAATAGAAGTAAAGATAAATAGTTTCCCAGACTAACAAAAAACTAAAGAAGTTCATGACCACTAAACTAGCCCTGCAAGAAATTATAAGGGGGATTCTCTGAGTCGGGGCAAAAAAGAAGAGGAAAGCAACAAAGACTGCAAATGATCAGAGAACATCACCAGAAATCCCAACAGATAACACAATGGCACTAAATTCCTATCTTTCAATAATCACTCTGAATGTATATGGACTAAATGCTCCAATCAAAAGATGTAGGGTATCAAAAAGGATAAAAAAAAAAACAAGACCCATATATTTGCTTCTTACAAGAGACTCATTTTAGAAATAAAGACACTTGCAGATTACAAGTGAGGGGATGGAGAACCATCTATCATGTTAATGGAGGTTAAAAGAAAACCAGAGTAGATGCACCAACATGGCAGAGAAGTAGGGGGACCTGAAGTTCCCTCATTCCTCAAACAGCAATGTTGAGGCCAGAGGACTTTGAATTCCAAGAGTCCGGGCTGCAGAGTGACAGAGAGATAGATCTCCAGGGGCCCACGGGGACAACCTGGCAGGCCAAAGGTGTGTGACCGCAAACTGGGTGAGACAAACCGCTGCGCAGGCTTGGAGGGGAGGGGTCCCTTTCTGTAGAGAGACAAAAGGAAGAGAAATAGAGGCTGTGAAAGTGTAGGACTGTATTTGAACAATAGATAAACCACAGACTAGTGATCAGGAAAAAAACGGAGAAAGATCCAATCTCTGCGGGGCTTTCTCTGGACTCGGGCCAGCTGCCCTGTTTGCATGCCTGGGGAGGAGGGGCACCAGCCCTGGGCCTGGTAACTAGTTCAGAGGTGCAATCTGCAGTGGGAGAAAGCAATCCTCTTCCTTGAGTGCTGTGGGAGGAAAGTATTCAGCTTTTCAAAGGACAAAGGACCCGGCATGCACCTTCCAGCCTTCCAGCCGGAGGCCATTTATCAGCAGGGTGATCGGCACTTCCCTGAAACCAGGGTGTGTGCAGTGGGAGCCTTTAAGACATCAGGGTTTGAATCCCAGCTGAGTTCCAGGGAGGCATAGTACTTGGAGTGGGACTAACTGCCTAGTTCATGCCTGCACAGAGAACAAACTGAGGGTTGCTGGATGGGAGGCAGGTGGGGGGAATAGGCTAATAGGTGATGGGCATTAAGGAGGACACTTGTTTGGATGAGCACTGAGTGTGATATGTAAGAAATGAATCACTGGGTTCTACTCCTGAAGCAAAGACTACACTGTATGTTAACTAATTTGAATTTAAATTTTAAAAAGTACCACAATATTTGTATACATCTATTAAAATGGTGAGAATAAAAAATACCAAGTGCTCAGAAGTTCCAGACCAACCAGAACTCTCCTACACTGCTCATGTAATGCAAAATGGTACAGTCACTCTGGAAAACAGTTTAGCAGTTTCCTATGAAGTTACACATACACTTACCAGCTCCACTCCTGAGTGTTTGCCTTAGAGAGGAAAAAAACTTAGGTACATACACAAATGAGAAGGAGTTACTCATAATCACTAAACCCTAAATGTCCACTAAAGAGTAAATAGATAAACTATGGTACATTTATATAATACAGGACAAGTGGGGGAAAAATCTATTGGTACATGTAACAATTTGTATAAATCTCAAAAGCATTTTGCTAAGTGAAGGAAGCCAGTCTCAAAAGGTTAAATGCTATGTAATTCCATTTAAATGACATTCTCAGGAGTGCCTGCGTGGCTCAGTCGGTTAAGCATCTGACTTCAGCTCAGGTCATGATCTCATAGTTCGTGGGTTCGGGCCCCACGTCGGGCTCTGTGTTGACAGCTAGCTAGCTCAGAGCCTGAGGCCTGCTTTGAATTCTGTCTCCACCTCTCTCTGACCCTCCTCTGCTCACGCTGTATCTCTCTCTCTCTCAGAAAAAAAAAAAAAAAACATTAAAAACATATGACTTTCTCAAAGATAATTATAATGATGAAGAATCAGTGGTTGCCAGGCATTGGGGTTTGGGAGGGCATGATTATAGACTTATAGCATGAGGGATTTTTTTTTTTTTTTTTTTTTTTGCGTGACAGAATTGTTCTGTATCCTGACTGTGGAGATGGTTATAAAAATCTACACATGGGTTAAAATTTGTAGAACTGACACCAAAAAATAAAGCCAATGTTGCTGTATGAAAGTTTTTTAAGTAATAAAAGAAAACAAACAAAAAAAAGATGACTTCTAGCCAGACGTCTCAAAAAGAAAAGAGAGAACCCAAAATAGATACAATCACAAATGAAAGAGAGGAGATCACACCCAACGCCACAGAAATACAACAATTACAAAAGAATAGTATGAAAAATTATATGCCAACAAACTGGACAATCTGGAGGAAATGGACAACTTCCTAGAAACTCACACACTACCAAAACTCAAACAGGAAGAAATAGAAAAATTGAACAGGCCCATAACCATCAAAGAAATTGAATCAGTTATCAAAAATATCCCAACAAACAAGAATCCTGGGCCAGACGGCTACCCAGAAGAATTCATAAGACATTTAAAGGAGACTTAATACCTGGTCTTTCAAACTATTTAAAAAAATAGAAATGGAAGGAAAGCTTCCAAACCATTCTATGAAGCCAGCATTACCTTGATTCCCAAAGCAAACAAATGCCCACTACAAAGAGGATTACAGGCCATGATCCCTGATCAACATGGATGCAAAAATTCTCAACAAGATACTAGCAAAATGAATTAAACAATACATTAAAATAATTATTCACCATGATCCTTTCTTGAGAAAAACAATAGAAAACATCAATGAAACTAAGAGTTTTTTTAAGAGACAAAATTGGGGGCACCTGGGTAGCTTAGTCGGTTAAGCGTCCGACTTTCACTTAGGTCATGATCTCGCGGTTCGTGGGTTCGAGCCCCGCGTCGGGCTCTGTGCTGACTGCCAGCTCAGAGCCTGGAGCCTGTTTCAGTCTGTGACTCCTTCTCTCTCTGACCCTCCCCTGCTCACGCTGTCTCTCTTTCTCTCTCTCCTAGAAATAAAAAAAAAACGAAAACAAAAAAAAGAGACAAAATTGACAAACCTCTAGACAGACTCACTAAGAAAAAAATAAAGATTCCAATAACTAAAATAAAAGAGGAAAGATGGACATTACAACTGATACTACAGAAATGAAAAGGTTTATAAGAATATACTATGAACAATTGTATGCCAATCAGTTGGAAAGTCTAGAAGAAATGATTCCCTAGAAAAACACAAACTACCAAGACTGAATCATAACGAAATAGAAAATTATGGACTCCAATGTTTATAACAGCATTATCAACAATAGTCAAATTATGGAAAGAACCAAAATGTCCATTGAATGATTAATGGATAAGGAGACGTGGTATATATATATATATATATATATATATATATATATATATGGGATATTAATTGGCCATCAAAAAGAATGAAATCTTGCTGTTTGCAATAATTTGGATGGAACTAGAGTGTATTATGCTAATTGAAATAGTCCGTCAGACAAAGACAAATATCATATGATTTCACTCATTTGTGGAATTTAAGAAACACAACAGATGAACATAGTGGAAAGGAAGGAAAAATAAGATAAAAACAGATGGGGAAGCAAACCATAATAGACTCTTAAATACAGAGAACAAACAAACAGGTTGCTGGAGGGTAGATGGGTGGAAGGATGGGCCAAATGGTGATGGGCACTAAAGAGGCCACTTGGGATGAGCACCGGGTGTTATATGGAAATGATGAATCATTGGGTTCTACTCCTGGAACCAGTACTACACTGTATGTTAACTTGAATTTAAATTTTAAAAAATCTGAACAGATCAATAACAATCAAAGAGAGTAATTCAATTATCAAAAAAACTTCCAACAAGGTAAGGCCCAGGACCAGAGGCCTTCACTAGAGAATTCTATCAAATATTTAAAGAATGAATGCAAACTGAAACTTGTCCAAAATATTGAAGAGGGAACACTTCTAAATGTATTCTATGAGACCAGAATTACCCTTATACTAAAGACAGAATGACACTATAAGAAAACTATAGACCAATATCCCTGGTGAATATTGGTGCAAAATCTTCAACAAAATATGAATAAACCAAATTCACCAGCACTTTAAAAGGTTTATACACTGGGCACCTGGGTGGCTCAGTAGGGTTAGCATCCAACTTTGGCTCAGGTCATGGTCTTGTGGTTCATGGGTTTGAGCCCCGCATCAGGCTCTGTGATGACAGCTCAGAGCCTGGAGCCTGCTTTAGATTTTGTGTCTCCCTCTCTCTCTGCCCCTTCTTCGTTCATTCTCTGTCTCTCTACAGCTGAATAAACATTAACAAAAGGTTAAAAAAACACCCCACATTTGACAAACTAGGAATAGAAGGAAACATCACTAATCAGCAGAGGGATGCAAATAAAAAGCACAGTGAAATATCACCCATACCCATTAGGATGGCTACAAAACAACAACAACAAAAACCAAACCCAAAGTGTTAGCGAGAGTGTGAAGAAATCAGAACCCTTATGCACTGTTGATGGGAGTGCAAAACAGTACAGCCTCTATGAAAAATACTATGGTGATATCTCAAAAAATAAAAAATAGAACTACAATATGACTCAGCAATCCCAATTCTGGGTGTTTATATTCACAAGGATTGAAAGTGGAGTCTCAAAGAGATATTTGCGCACCCATGTTCATAGCACTATTCACAAAAAGCCAAGAGGTTGATGGGAAACTGTTCACTGATGGTTCAATGGGTAAACAAATTTTGCTACATACATACAGTAGAATATTATTCAGCCTTAAAAAGGAAGGAAATCCAGTCACCTGCTACAAGATGGATGAAACTTGAGAACACTATGCTAAATGAAATAAGCTGGTCAGAGTAAGACAAATACTGTAGGATTCCACTCTTATAAGATATCTAAGGTAGTCAAATTCATAGAAGTGGACAGTAGAATGGTAGTTACCAGGGGATGAGGGAAGAGGGCAAAGAATTTCAGTTTTGCAAGATGAAAAAGTTCTGGAGATCATTTTCACAACAATGTGAATACACTTAACAGTACTGAATTATACACTTAGAAAAGATTATCATGGTAAATTTTATGCTATGTGTTTTTTACCACAATTTTTAAAATGTACATTATATTACTCAGAAGTAAATATTAGTGAAAAAAAATCTATGTTTTGATTTATAAATAAAAACATAAAGAAGTCAAGGTAAAAGAACTTAAGAGCGTCAACTGTGTTTATAAATGGGTGGTTGGAATGCAGAATATTTATACTTCCATGTCCACGCTTTACTTGTATTTAAGGCTGGGTTGGGGTTTTATCAGATGGTTGGGGAGAAACACTACTCCTGTTGACTCATTACATAACACAATAGAAACAATTTATTATTGATAATCAGATCTCCCTGTATTCTCTATGATTAACAAGCTGCAACACTCTGGATGATTCACCCAATTTATCCTGATCCCAAACTACTTATATGTAAAAATCAGCAATTAGAGCTAGCCACCACCTTGATCAAGATATAAAATATATATACTGCACTTTAAGATGTTCCCAATTAGTCTCTTCATCTCTCAGCTCCATGTAAACTTTGATCTGCATTCTGTCACTATATATTAGTTTTGCCTGCTCTAGAAGTTCATATAAATGGAATCATAAATCCTGTATGCTTTTGTGTCTGGCTTCTTCAAGTCAGCACAATGTTTTTGAGATCCACCCATGCTTTTGTCCTTTTAATTGCTGAGTAGTATCCCATTGTATGTACCTGTTTACCTTTGATATTGTTTTAATGAGATATCAGGAAGAAGTCAAAGTAGATATTTATGTTAAATCAGCAATTTTACTTGATCAGTTTTCTATTCTTTTATAAAGGATATAATTTCTTCCTTTACCACCCCTTTATCTCTCTAGAAAATATTTTATTCAGGTCCTGTCCGGCCTTTTCTATGTTTTCTTTTTTTATACTCTCTTAGTGAAAATAATTTGATTTATTGAGTTCGTTCTGTCTCTTCCAACTTTACCTTGGGTTGTGACTGTCTCCTGCAAAGAAAGCTTCACTGCCATTCAGTACTATGCTTGTGGGTGCTTGGCTTTCACCTACATTTTGTTCTGGCCTTGCCACTGGTTTAGCTTCCTTCCTGACCCTGCCACTGGTGACCCTTGATTTACCACTGTATTTTCCCATTTCTTTTCTTTTTTAAAAAAGAGATTCTTCTCTCTTTCTTAGACAGGAATTTTTATTTCATACCTCTAGCATAGCTATGCATTTATTACTGTTGGCATGATATGTGTATTTATTAATATGATATTGTTATTCCAAAACCACAAGTATAAATTTTCAAATTAAATATTGTTAAATACTTGCACTCTCATCAATGAAATCATTCAGATACTTATGAACCTTGTTCACATGCTAAAGCCCACTGGGGGAGATTGAAAAAAATTACTAGCACCAGGCTACACCCACAACAATTAAAGCAGAATTGAAATCAGACTAGGCAACTACATTTTTAAAACTCTCCACATGACTGCAGTGTGCAACCAAGATTGAAAACCACTGTGCTAAAGAATCAGTTTTCTGGTTAGGCTTTCCAGAAGATCCTAAGAATGACTTCTAACTCATTTGCTGATTTTTCACTCAGTGCTGTTTTGGAGAGCTAGTAGTTCCATTAGCATCGAGCCGGGAATTGGCAAACTGGTCCATGAACCAAACCTATCCTGTGGCCTGTTTCTGTGGGCCCTGTAAGCTATGAATGGATTTTACATATTTGAATGGTTGAAAAATCAGTTCCCACAACTGAGTCACACTATGAACAAATGGACTCCTGAGAAAAGATTCTACAATAAAGTTACAAAAGACTACAATAAATCTTCCTGGGCTTAGCCAGAGGCACTTCCAGCCGTTTAACAGTTACTGTGCACTAGCTTTAAGAACACTTACTCTTAAGCCACAGTTCAACAAACTTTTCCTGGAAAGGATCAGTTCATAAATATTTCAGCCTTTGCAGGCTTTTCAGTCGTTGATGGAGCTAGTTAAATCTGCTGCTGTTGGCCAAAATCTGTGTTCTAATATAACTTTATGTATGACATGGACATGTAGAATTTCAAGTAATTTTCACGCCATAAAATACTATTCTTTTAAATTGAAGAAATAGAAAGTAATACTATAAGGAGTATTATTCTTAAAAATTTTTAATGCTTTATTTTATTTCGTTGAGAGAGAGAGAGAGAGAGAGAGAGAGACAGAGCATGAGCAGAGGAGGGGCAGAGAGAGCGGGAGACACAGAATCCAAAGCAGGCTCTAGGCTCTGAGCTGTCAGCACAGAGCCTGCTGCAGGGCTCGAATCCATGAATGCAAGATCATGGCCTGAGCCAAAGACGGACACACAACTGACTGAGCCACCCAGGCACCCCTAAAGAGTATTCATTTTTAATAGAAAGAGGATTCTTGACCAAAAATACACCAAACGATAAAATTGCTATTCAATCCTAATTAGCTATAGAAATGCAAAAATTAGAAATAGTAGCAAACCAAATCCAGCAATGGCTAAAACAGATAATACATTATAAAGTTGTGTTTATCCAAAGCTTGCAGTGTTGGATTAACATTAAGAGATCCATAATATAATCCAACACATTAATAAAATAAAGGATCAGGAAAAGGATAATCATCACAAAGATTTCAGGAAAAAAAATACCATAAAATTCAATAACCAATCAAGATTAAGCAACAGCAATTCTCAGCTAGGCAAGAATAGAGATATTTCTCTAAAATTATAACAGGTTTTTTTTTTTAAACTACATCAAACACCATGCATGATAGTGAAACATTAAAAGCATTCCATATTGAATCAAGAGGTAAAGATGACTCATATAATCAGTTCTATTCAACATCTTACTCAGTTTCCTAGGCAGTGAGTGAGTACAGTAAACCAAAATAAGTACATACATACATTTATACATAAATTACTAAAATGTGTAATAGTGAACAAACAAAACCACCCTCACAAAAGACTCAAGAGAATCTACAGAAAATTATAGGAATAGAGATTAACCAATTAATTGCATGTAATATTAATATACACAAAAGAATTATAACAAACAGAAAATAATATTTCATAGTGAATATATAATTTACAATAGCAAAAAGATTTGGTTATGTAAAATATACTATGAATTGGCTCACTTTGCAACCCTTCCACTTGTAAACTCCATGATGTTCTGTTATAGCAGCCTGAATGGGCTCACACTACCTCTCTCTTTGATATTCAAATTGCATATTAGTATAGTTAGCCTAAATATATGACAATATAAAAATTCCTTTACCTTCATTTCTGTATGTCTCACATTTCTTTAATGGAAGAATGCATTTTTGTTGTTGCTCTCTTTCAGACATAGTGTTTTATAGCTCAAACTTGGAAGTGCTGAAATGAGAGAAAAAAATAAAGTGGATATAATATAATAATAAAAACATTACACAAGAATATATTCCTTAACCATCTATCAAACAATATTTTAAAACTCCATAAATGTAAACATAATCCTTTATTTGCTGAATTTTACTCATTCACCAACATCTATATTGTCTTTATGAAGTGTATCATCTGTAATTTTACTTAATATGTTTTTCTTAAATTAAATGACTCTTTTTTTCCACATGAAGGAAAGGAGGGAGGGAGAGGGTTTTCAAGGAGTCTAAGAAGCACTGGATAGAAAATCATGGGGGAAATCAGAAGCTAATGGTGTTTGGTTAGATTAGTTTAAGCCATTTAGAAAGTCATAGCAAAAATATATGTACACAATGTGTACTTTGAAAAACTGCTGAACTACAAAATAAATATAAGAAATATATTTTGGGTTCGCCCTCTTCCTTTCCGTGCCGATAGCCTTCTCGAAGCCATGGTGAACGTTCATAAAACCCGCCGGACTTTCTGCAAGAAGTGTGGCAAGCACCAAGCCCGTAAAGTGACACAGTACAAGAAAGGCAAAGATTCTCTTTATGCCCAGGGAAAGCGGCGTTATGACAGGAAGCAGAGTGGCTATGGTGGGCAAACTAAGCCGATTTTTCGAAAAAAGGCTAAAACTACAAAGAAGATTGTGCTGAGGCTTGAATGTGTTGAGCCCAACTGCAGATCTAAGAGAATGCTGGCTATTAAGAGATGCAAGCATTTTGAACTGGGAGGAGATAAGAGAAAGGGCCAAGTGATCCAGTTCTAAGCTTCGTATTTTGTTACATTATGAAGACAATAAAGTCTTGAGGTTATGTTCACTTCATTTGGTTACAGTTGGTCCTTTGAGTGTGAAATAAACTAGTGCCCTCAATAAAATTTCCTTTTTGAGGAAAAAAAAAAAGAAATATATTTTGAAATTTCATATATTGGCTACTTTCACACTTAGAAACATTTTTTGAGTACAGTTGAACTTTCACACTTTTATTGAAAAAATGTCCAATTCTTTTTTTTTTTAAAGTCTTCTTCCCTCTGTTCTAGAGAAGCAAGTAACAGAAATTAAAATCAGATTTGGAATTGTCTATACAAATTAGCATCTAGGTCTCTGGGGTCCTGATAACAATATGGTCAGAGGATGGCAGACGAATCCATTACACTGCACAGACAGTTAATATGGCTGTCGATATTCAAGAATATGGCTTTGGTGTGGGGGTGGGGAAGCGGAACGGAAAGGAGGTCGTCCCGTGTTTCTAGAGACTGGCCATTGAGAGAAGTCCACGAACCCCTGCCGCATCCTTTCACGCCAATTCTCCAAGTAAACATCTAGTACTTGCTCCTGCCCCACCTACCCGAGTACTTCCTGCCACGGCAGCGTATACAAGTTGGTGGAAAGGCTGCTACCTGAATCAGAGTCCCCCGAAAGTTTCCCCTTTGCCAGAGGGCAGACCACAATTTTAAAAGTCTGCGCGTATAGGTCTGACTTCTCAGAAAGCTAAGTTGAGTAACACTTCAGGAGACTCTCCAAACACTTGCACACGACCAGAGGGGGATCAAATGACTGCGGGATCCGTGTAACCAACCCATAGCTGTTGAGGTTTACCTGATTTCCAGGGCTACTTACACGAAAGCGTTAAACCTAAGCTACCTCAGGTTCAGGAACCCTCGATTTTCGCGTGACTGAGAAAGCTGAGCCTCACGTGACCATCAGATATAAGTGACCAAAAGCGATTGGATAGCTGCAGTGTTCACGTGACTGCAAGTGAGGGTTTTGCCTGTCACGTGATGGTAGGAGCAACATGGCTGCTGACTCATAAATCTGCAGAGTTTGGTAGTCCATGAACATGTGTGATACAGACAACTGAACCTGACATGTGACCATACCATTCCATATGACCATCAGAAGCAGGATACCCACGTGACTTCTAGAGCTGATGCTTCCACATGCCATTTGCTAGTCCGGGTCACATGACAGGAAGAATCCGCACGATTGGCAGGATTTAGGAGTCCGTGATACTGTAGTGACTTGAAGAGCTGAATCTACCACAGGATCATAGTGGCAACTGGTCCAGAGAGACCTGGTAAACTCAGGGTTTAGAAGCCCATGGTATTGACATTACCAGTAGGTTTGGGCTTGCCACACAACTGTAGTGTACACATGATGACAGCATTCACATGACCACAGCTTTAGGAACCCGCAAGGATCACTGCTTTGTGACAGTTGGGCACAGTGACAGTAAGCTTCTCCCAATCTGCATGTTTCAGGAGACCATTCTCTTCATGAGACCTGGAGATCTGATTGCCCACATTCTTGGGCTACCTAGTGATAGTGGTGATGCCAATTGATCTTTAGCACAAAAGCTTGGGTTTTACCTGCCTTATCCCTTCTTTAATATGCCAATTCTATGTTACTTTTCTAATAATATATGAAATTTAACACATAAGTTAATACATAGCAATGAAATAGGTCCTCCATAAAACCATAACAATTGTCATATTGTAGAGATTACTTCAAAAGCCTAAGGAGTGGTTACAGGTAAGCATTGGTGACAATTTCATGCAAGTGTAAAGGAAATTAAACAAACCAAATAGGTGAGTTTCAGCTGTTAGTTTGATAAAAAGGGATAATAATTACTATATGTAAAGGACTTAAATGTTAACTCATTTAATAGTGGTAATATTATGGAGGTACTATATTATTCCAGTTTTCACAGATGAGAAAGTTGAAGCACAGATGTGGTAAATCATTTGCTTAAGAAATCAGAATTTAGGAGCACCTGGGTGGCTCTGTCGTTGATCGTCTGACTTCAGTTCAGCTTATGCTCTACCAAGCCCTGCATAGGGCTCTGTGATGACAGCTCAGAGCCTGGAGCCTGCCTCAGATTCTGTGTCTCCCCTAGTGGTTCTCTCTCTCTCTCTCTCTCTCAAATAAATAAATGTTTTAAAAAAATCAGAATTTATAGGTGTCAAGCCAGGGATTGTTCCCAGGCACTCTGGATCCAGACTTTGTGTTCTGATCACCACCAGATTGTCTAAAGAAAATTAATATTAATTCAATTTTCCTTATTCAGACTAACTGTAAAGCCATCCTCCATTTCTGAAGAGTTGAGATAATGGAAGAAATACTATTTAAATAATTTCAAGTCCTACAAGTTATTAGAACTAATCAAAGAAAATTAAAGCTAATTAAGGCCCTTAGATTTATTTTAATATATAAATATAAATGTATTAACATATGAAATATTTGTTTATATAATAGGTGGTATAAATTGCTAGATGCTAGCAATTTAAAAACATCTCCTTCTTTTAAATAAATACCCAAAAGAGAAATATTACAGAGTTTAAACATCATCCCTGGCACTTGCCTGAATTACAAAAAGTAAAAATGAGTGGAATCTTAATTATATATGACTGTATTTGTTTTTTTTTTTTTTTTTTTCAGACAGCATGAACAGTCTTCTAGTTCATGGTAAACATTTAGCTTTTATTAGCTTTATACTTTTAGTCTTTTTTTTTTTTTTTTTTTACAAATAGTTTATTGTCAAATTAGTTTCCACATAACACTCAGTGCTCATCCCCACAAGTGTCCTCCTCCATGTCCATCCCCTCCTCCCCCCCACATCCATCAGTCCTCAGTTTTTGTCAGCATTCAAGAGTCTCTCATGGTTTGCCTCTCTCCCTTTCCCCCACCATTTCCGCCCTTCTTCTCCCCCTTGTTCCTCCGTCAAGTTCCTCCTAATCCTCCTATACGTGCAAACATATGATATTTGTCCTTCTCTGCCTGACTTATTTCGCTCAGCATAACACCCTCAAGGTCCATCCATGTTGCTACACATGGCCAGATTTCATTGTTTCTCATTGCCATGTAGTATTCCATGGTATAGATAAACCACATCTTCTTGATCCATTCATCTGTTGATGGACACTTAGGCTCTTTCCATGTTTTAGCTATTGTGGAGAGTGCTGCTATGAACATTGGGGTACATGTGCTCCTATGCCTCAGCGTTTCTGTATCCCTTGGGTAAATGCCTAGCAGTGCTATTGCTGGGTCATAAGGGAGTTCTATTGTTAGTTTCCTGAGGAACCTCAATATGACTGTATTTGTACTTTGAGTTTTCGTAAAAAGAACAGAGAAAGGGGAAGAAGAATATTCAATGTAGTTTTTTGGAGTTTTATGAATACCAATACTCTTTTTTTTTGCTGATTTATATCAACTGAAACTTTGTATGTATAGCCACATCAATTTGATGTAATCTTTCCAGTTTGCTGACTTAGGCAAACAATGCTATGCAAGCAATGGAATTATTTTGCTGGGTCCTTGTAATGTAGCATAGTTACATAAATAAACAGAAGAAAATTTAACAGATCAGACCAATTTTGCACCATGGTTAAAGTTGAATATGTTAGAAAGGACAACAGACTTTCTGTTTGTAGTTCTAAGATTACTGAAGTAGGCTGTGATTTTTTTTTGAGTGACTATATTTCTGCAAATTGGTGCTCTGTAGATAATATTGAAAAAATTATTTATGGGACACATTTAAATGCAGGTTATAAAAATGGAGACACGATTTACAATAAAACAAATTATGAAATTTCCAATTGGGTTTAGGAAGCATCTGTATACAGTCACAGGATGGAATTGGACATCAAGACCTGGTGTCTGTCCCAACCTTAGTTTCTACAGTTACCTCTGGATGGACAGATCACAGAATAGGACGCAGAAGAGTTACATCTTGCCTGCCTATGCTCAAATGAGATTTACACAGTTGATGGTGATTGAGATAAGCTTCTTTCACCAAAAAACAAACACTATAGTTCTAATTATAGCTTTACTTTTTTTTTTTTTACAAATAGTTTATTGTCAAGTTGGTTTCCATATAACACCCAGTGCTCATGCCCACAAGTGCCCTCCTCCATGCCCACCTCTCTCCTTCCCCCCCCCACACCCATCAGTCCTCAGTTTGTTCTCAGCATTCAAGAGTCTCTCATGGTTTGCCTCTCTCCCTCTCCCCCTCTATTTCCCCCCTTCTTCTCCCCCATGGTCCTCCTTTAAGTTCCTCCTAATCCTCCTATATGTGCAAACATATGATATTTGTCCTTCT
>NW_024082172.1:76337-97100 GCF_003009895.1 Hyaena hyaena
ATGAGTTTCTTGTAGACAGCATATTGATGGATTTTGTTTCTTAATCCATTCTGCTACCCTATGTCTTTTGATTGGAGCATTCAGCCCATTTACATTCAGTGTTATTATTGAAATATGTGGGCTTAGAGTCTTTGTATCTTTTGTAGGGTTCATGTTTGTGGTGGTGTCTCTTGTATATTTGTTCCTTGCAACCTTTCCTTCAGAGCGTCCCCCTCAGGATTTCTTGTAGGGCTGGCTTAGTGGTGACAAATTCTTTCACTTTCTGTTTATTTGGAAAGGTTTTTATCTCTCCTTCTATTTTGAATGACAGGCTTGCTGGATAGAGGTTTCTTGGCTGCATATTTTTTCTGTTCATCACATTGAAGATCTCCTGCCATTCCTTTCTGGCCTGCCACGTTTCAGTAGATAGGTCTGTCACCACTCTGATAGGTTTCCCTTTGTATGTTAGGGCTCTTTTTTCCCTAGCTGCTTTCAAAATTCTCTCTTTGTCCTTGTACTTTGCCATTTTCACTATGATATGTCGTGCAGAAGATCGATTCAAGTTACGTCTGAGGGGAGTCCTCTGAGCCTCTTTTATTTCAATATTTTCTTCCTTCCCCAGGTCGGGGAAGTTCTCTGCTATAATTTGTTCCAGGACTCCTTCAGCACCTTTCCCTCTCTCTTCCTCTTCTGGGATTCCTATGATACGGATATTGTTGCGTTTGACCGTATCACTGAGGTCTCGAATTCTTCTTTCATGTTCCTGGATCAGTTTGTCTCTTTTTTTGTCAGCTTCTTGTTTTTCTATAATGGTGTCTTCTAAATCACTTATTCTCCTTTCTGCCTCTTCAATCCGTGCATTGGAGATCTCTAATTTATTATGTATCTCATTTATCGCATTTTTTAATTCTTCATGCGTATTTTTATTTTCTATTCTGTCTGTAGCCATAGTTTGTTTGATGTCCCCTATGTGTTTTTCAAGCCCAGCTATTAATTTTACCCTTATTATTCTAAAATCTTGTTCAGTGATGCTGCTGATATCTGTTTTGAGCAGTTCATTCGCTTTCATTTCTTCTTGGAGTTTCTTTGGAGGAGAGCTCTTTCGTTTCGTCATTTTAGTTAGCTTTCCGGCTCTTGTTGGTTTTAAAGACCTATTATTCTCTCTGTATCTATGAGCGCTGCTGTATCCAAGAAGGCTCTTTGACTGTCCAGGGCCTATCCTTTCAGAGAGTGTTTTTTGAATGGTATCTCTTGGTCTCTCTTGTTGGGACCTTGGTTATTTTATTTTCCTATTCGTAGTGATATTTGGGACTCTCCACCTTGTGTATTCTGGCTTGTTTTTTGAGGCAGCCTTGGAAAAGAAAACAGACAGACAAACACACAGGGAGCAGGAGCACACAAACGCAAAGGCTAATTCAACTAACATGCAAACCGAGGGAAAACAAAAAAGTGAAGAGAAAAGACGGAGGAGGGAGGGCAAATAATAGAGAGTATAAAATACATAAAAGGGTCAAAAAGGAGAAAAGGAGAGGAAGAAAGAAGAAAACCGATGGACAAAGAACGTTTTAAAGCATATAACCGGATTTCCCAGCTACAGTTAAATAGCCGTGTGTATGCAGTGCTGGTTGAAGAGCATAGAGAAAGAGAGAGAAGACAGGGCGGGAAGACAGGGCGGGGATGAGGCAAAATTGGAAATAGAATGAACAGGAAGAAGGGATAAGAAGCTTTTTTCAAAGAGGTAAAGGGTAGAATATGGTTGGATATGTGATAGAAGGATGCTGGGATTATCCAGAGAAACTATATAGTCTAATTACTCCTGAGAGAAGAGATGAAAATGTCGGTAGTTGTAGAATTTATATTTACAGAATGGACTCTTTGTGATTGTTCAAGCAAGCTGGTGACCAGAGTTAACCAGGTCAGTTTTCTGGGGAAAAAAGAGAGAAAAGAGAAAGAAGAAGAGAAAGTTAAAAAAAAAAAAAAAAAAAAAGGGAGGAAGGCAGCTCTCAAGCAGGGATGGGCGTGCCGGAATCCAGTGCCTCAGGCGGGAGTTCTGCCTTGGTGGGTGTGGGGAGGAGAGTGATGTTGCTCCAGTCCCTTCTTGAACCAAGCGCTGCACCTCGCTTTTTGGGCGTGTAAACTCCCCGTACTGGGGGCGCAGCCAAAGTTGGTTGCGCTCTTCAACCCAGGCCGGTCTCAGTCTCCAAATCCCAGTCTGAGCGCTCCGCTGAAATTGCCTTAGACACAACTTCCCAGGCAACCCCCTCGGGCAATTCCAGGCCCCCTGCCGAGCTCTGGGGGTGGAGTCAGAGTCGTTGCTTCCTTCTCTGGGTCGGGCTGGTGAGCATGGGTGGGGGCTTGCCTGCCGGGTGCGCCGAGCCCGCTGGAGTGAGGAAAACCAGGTCGCTCTATGGCTCGTCACCCGAAACACAAACTCACAGGCAAATGTCCCAGTTTTTAGCTCTCTGCCTTCCCTCTAGAGTTCCAGCCAGCCAGGTGCGAGGACGCCCGGTGTCTGAGCGCGGCTCTTCCAGGGGCCCAAGCCCGCCGGGAGGACAATGGAGGCAGGAGTGCCGCTACTCTAGAAGTGCAACCAGCCAGGAGCCCGCACAAAGAAGCAATCTGTGTGCTCAGCCCCTCCGGTACCAGTTGGCGCGAGGGGACCTGGCAGGTATTTGGCAAGTAAGGTCTTTCTATGCCCTGAGCAGAGGTTTTTCTGTTTCGGCCTCTCTCTTTTTCCCCTCTCAATCCCCGTAGAGGGGGATCGCCTCCGACCCTGGAGTCTCTGACCTCGGCCCAATTTTATCTTCCCCAGTTCGCACTCACGTTAGAAGGCTTTCTCAGTGGATTCTGCATCCTTTTTCTCCCAACCTCTCAGGTTTTGTAAGGTTTCCAATGGCTTCAGATCTTTTCTGTGTGATGTATGGGCGCGAGTGAAAGTATGGAGCTCCTTACATCTCCGCCATCTTGCCCCTCCCTCCAGCTCTTATTATTTAGGACATGTATATAACAAGGCAGTAAATTGTTTTTTCGTATGACTGCACTTATTGAATATTATTTTCCAAATTCAGCCATAATTTGCCTCCCTCTATCTTCTATTCATTGGGGATATACCTATGATGCTAGATGCTATTAATTTGTCTGAATATTGATAATGTGCTTAGATCATATGTGATCCTATGTCTGGATGTGTATATTAGTCTTTCAAACTAAGCATGTAATAAGTCTGAACACTGTTTTCACATGCACTATCTTAAACTATGTCTCCTCAAATATACTTTTGTATTGTCTTCTACAGTCAAATGTAGGAGTTAGTATTTATACTATTAAGTTTCATCTTACTTGATTCAGCACTCAAATCCAGACGTAGGGTTAATTTTGGAAATTGCACATATATTTAAATATCTTGATTTATATCGTAACCTCCTCGTGCTCAGAGACAAAAGTTGGGAGCAGAGCAAATGTGCCAAAGTTGGATTCTAGGTCCTTTACAGTTAATAGAAAATTAATTTTATGATAGGGTTAACATAAAGTTTGTTTTTGTCAAAAGGTTTTGTTTAAAAATTTTTGAAAACCACTTTCTAGAGCAAGTCACCAGTGCTTCCCCCAAGAATGTAGTTAACATCACACCCTTATCTCTCTCACAACTTGCTACTGCACCTAATTTAAATGATTTTAATGTTAAAATTTTGTATGATTTACACAATGTTGATGAGATTGGGTGCTAATTTTACTAAATCATTGATCTATTTACGTTATTTGATAAAGATCTTAGTAATTTGGTTTCTTAGTAAATATTCTTATATAGTTTTGAATTCCTACCCTCCACCTTTCAACACAAAATGGCTTCTGCAAAAAAATTTATCAATTCTAAAAATGCTTACAATTCAATTGATCTTATACTTTCTGTGAAAAAAAGCTGCATTTTTTGGGTCATGTTCAGAAAAGAGATTTAGCCATTTTTGTGACAAATTCCAGTCTATTTGGTATTCTGGTTCTTGTTTTCCCTCTCCTTTCATTAGTATACCAGATATTTTAAAAGGAAGGGCAGTAGTATTGTAGTACCAAATAATCTTATACCAACAGTCTCATGGAATAAAAGTTAATTTGGGATCTATCTAACTCCCTTTCAGACTGTTCATTCAACCTGGCATATACCCAATCAATCATTATGCTTCAGCTCCTATTTACCATTTCAATCAAAACTCAAGAGAAAACACTATTAAATGTCCTGCCTATGTGCAGATACAGCACCATCTAAATTTATTTACTTTTTTGGATAAGATTACTTTTTTGGATATGAATACTATAGCCCATTTTTCCTATTTCTAATGACTCCATGTTGGATTCTGATGGTATTCCCACAAGGTCACACAGTCGACTTGATAAAACTGAGACCAGAATCCTGGAATTTGGATTCCCAGGATTACTCCTTCTACTATACCATGATGATGCTCAAATGCTTACAGGAAGTGCTTATCATATAAAAGGGAGCACCAGAGTAGAAAAAAAGTGTGAAACAGTTTCAAGGTAATGCACCCTCACGGCCCTTTTCACTTATAAATTCTTCCTTCTTCAGTTTCAAGTATTTAGTGGATCACCTTTTTTTAACTTAAAACTGAACTCCAGTCTGAATACCAGTTTCTCCTAAGCAAGATGTAGAATAAATGGAGTTATTAAAACTTTACATTGTGAGCTCCTGAGAGGTCCTGAAATGTTTAATTATTTCCCCTCTTACTCCCAAAATAAAATCATCATTGGCTGGGAAATGATCATTTACATAAAACTGTAGAAATTAAAACACTTTAATATAATATAAACATTTCCAGAATATAGACTGACTTTGTATCAGTACTTTTTGAGAGCTTTTTAAAACTATATATCATCTAAACTTATTATAGACTGTTTCATTTTCCACTTTCAGAACTAGAAAATACAAAAATACACTGCAAATTAGATTTAACAAACAAAAAATTGGTCTAAATCACTTCATACATTTTTCTTAGAGAAAACCAAGAAACAAACACACAATAACAACAATAAAATACCACCACTAAAACAAACCCAAACAAGGAATGGATTCTGTAATGACTGGTAATTCTCTTGTTTAAAATAAATCTTTCATGGGCAAATAATTCACTGCCACAGCAATTTTATGAATAGAAGTAGAAGCAATCTCGTTAAGCAAAATTACATTTTATGTAAGAAACACAATTTTTCTTTTTTTTAAGAAAATGAGAAAAAGTAACTTGAGGAAAAGGCATATTGAATACTTTTACTTCACTTGGCTTTTGTTAGAGGTTAAAGTTAACTGTTCATTTAGGAAAATTCAAATAACATAAATTTCATGAAACCAAACATTTCAACTTATTTCTTCAATTCAACCTTAAGGGAACAAAACTAAAAAGTTCAAAATCCAAGAGTAGGCTCCACCCAAAGCATTGTCTTTCTTCAACAGGTTTCCTTTTCTTTTCTGTTCTTGTTGTATTCTTATGTTCTTTCTCAGATGCTAGATTTATAGCTGGTTCTTCTTTCAACTCAATTTCAATTTTTACAACCCCTAACACTAAGCTTTCCTGAATTGTCAATGACCATATCCACCTATGCTTTTTTTTCCCACTGGCTGTTCTTGTTTTCGTCTAAATCCATTTTATAAACTGATTTCTTCAACTCATCCTTGGGTAAATAAAGTGAAATGTTCAAATTCCTAAAACAGACTCATCCCAATACACTGACTCTCTGTCTTTTCTTCAACAGGCTTCTTTTTCTCTCATGTTCTTGTTGTGTTCTTATGTTCCTTCTCAGAGAGTAAGTTTAAGCTTATTTGTTTCTTCTTTCAATTCAATTTCAAATTATAAAGATAAAAACTAAGCTTTCCTGAACTTAACACTGACTATATCCATTGCTCCTTTTCTTCACTGGATATTCTTGTCTTTGTCCAAACTCATAACTGATTTTGTCAATTATCCTTGGGTAAACAAAGCTAAAACTCAAAATCCAAGAATAGATTCATCCCAAAGCATTTCCTCTTCTGTCTTTTCTTCAACAGATTTCTTTTTCCCTTTCTTGTGCTTACGTTCTTCTTTCTCAGTGGGCACACCATGGCTTTTTTTCTTTTTTCGATGCTTAAGCTTTCCTGGACTGACACTGACTTTATCTCCTCCCTGTCTTTTCCTTTGTCGGATGCTCTTGTCCTTGTCTAGATTTGTACCCCCATAACTCTTTTTCCTTTTATGCTTGGATTGCTCTTTCTCTGACCTTCCTTCACCTTCTTCCAGGTGCCTTTTTCTCTTCTGATGTCTCCGTTTATGACCTGTTTTATGGTCACTGGTACTGTTTTCTGAGAGGTGCTTGTAAACTTCAGATTCTACACTATACGAGCCAGAGTTATTTTCTTGCTGACTAAGGCTCAGGGGTACTGGCTTTTCTGGAAAACAGCCTCTGATGGGTTCACAGGATATAGAGTCTAGTCCCTGTATGCTGTCATGAGCTGGTAAGCAATGAGGTAACTGGTTTTCCACTACTTGGGAAATACTGTATGATCCTGTATAAGTCTGGGAAGTCTCAAATGGGACTTTTTGCTCAAACATTCTATGTTTGGGTCTGGAATCAACCTTTTCTTTGTACTTATGGGTTTCTATAGCGCTATCACTAATCTTTCTGAAACAAGTCTTTGGCTCTAGTCCTCTGGCTTTCTGCACTTTGATGTAATCTTCTAGCTCATCTTGGAAAGAATTGTAAGTTCTTTTTGAATGAACTGGTAACCAATAATGTAATTGGCTCTCCACTGGTGAAATATTGTATGGTTGTTGGTAAGTCTGGGAAGTCTCATGTGAAAATCTTTGCTCAAACATTCTTTGTCTGGGTCCAGAGTCAACTTCTCTGTACCCACGGGTCTCCACAGAGTTCTCTCTTATCTTTCTGAAACAAATCTTTGGGTCTAGTCCTCTGGCTTTCTGCACTTTGATGTAATCTTCCAGCTCATCTTGGAAAGAGTCATATGTCTTCTTTGAATGAGCTGGTAAACAATGAGGTAAATGGTTTTCTGCTGTTTGTGAAATACTGTATGATCCTGGGTATGCCCAGAAAGTCTCACATGGGAGTCTCTGTTCAAATATTCTATGTCTCGATCTAGAATCAACTACTTCCCTGTACCAACGGGCTTCTAAATAACCCTCTTCCATCTTTCTGAAACAGGTCTTGTGTTCTGGTCCTCTGGATTTCTGCATTTTGATGTAATCTGCACATTCATCTTGGTAAGAGTCGTGTGTCTTCTTTGAATTCTTCACTAGGTTGATAACAATAGATTCTCTGCAAAGAAGACAGTATAAATTCTTGTTACTAGGCTATTTTATTCTGAATACTTTCTTTGTTTTGAAAAAGATTAGTCTGGAAAAACAAAAACAACAAAAGTCCAAACAAATATTAAAACCTTACTTCAATATAAAAGCTAAAAACCATCACCTTTTATGGTAAAAAGCAGCAGCAGGAATAGTCAGATATTTCTCAGACACCTCACAATTTTTTACATATGAAAAAATTTTCAGGGCTGAGATGAAAGGGAAGATGGGTACAAAGATGCAGACATAGCTGATACTGCCTTAGTACTTAAAATGTAAGGCATGTTGGGATATGTGGGAAAGAATCAATAATATTTAATGCCCTGAAGATGGTATGATATGAATGTCACATTGTTTTAAAAGTTTTAATTACACTTGTTGGGATGAGCACTGGGTGTGATATGGAAATCAATTTGAGAATTAACTATAAAAGAAAAAAAATTAGTTCTTTGATTATTTCTTTGTATAGAGCTATTAGTGTAATGGCTATTTGTTCTGGAACCCTGAGATTTAAAAAAAATTCAGAATGAAGGGTTAATTTGGTGAAGTGCCCAAGTGTTTACCTCCTAAGTATTTATACTCAAAGTAGAAATATTTCCAACTAGAATAAAATAATGTTAACAGAAACACTATGGTTTGATATTTAAAGCAACAAACCAAAAATACAATACTCAAGTGACCCTCTGTCCTACTATCTAACTTATCAAGTCCCTAATTGTCCACTTAACCCTTTCTTCCTTGAAACAACAGAATAGAATGGAATAATTATTTTGTTCCTTTTATGTGCCAGGCCAGGCACCTTATGCATATTTTTATACTTCATTATAATCACTTTATTTTTTTTTTAATGTTTTTTATTTATTTCTAGGAGAGAGAGAGAGAGACAGCGTGAGCAGGGGAGGGTCAGAGAGAGAGGGAGTCACAGACTGAAACAGGCTCCAGGCTCTGAGCTGGCAGTCAGCACAGAGCCCGACGCGGGGCTCGAACCCACGAACCGCGAGGTCATGACCTAAGCGAAAGTCGGACGCTTAACCGACTAAGCCACCCAGGCGCCCCTCATTATAATCACTTTAAATTGGAGCTGTCCAAAGTTATACACTTGTTAGACAGATCTGATATTCCAGTCGAGGTCTGACTAAGAGCAAGACCTTTATTCTTAACCACTATACCTTGCTAGAAGGATGATGACCAAATCACTGTACCCCTGGAACTATGCCAACCTTCTAGGAATGATTTGAATTTGTAAGGCTAAATGAGAATGAGGACAATGTTGTCTGGTCAGGAGAAGTGCCAATTATCCAGCTCTGCAAGTATACTATCATGGCTAGAGAACTCCCTAGGGGATTCCACTACCATGCACTTTGTGACAAATACCATTAACTATCACAGTATCAACTCATAGGGAAGTGAATTCCTAGAAAGTTTTGTAAAATACATGCAAGGGTATTTGACAGAATCCCTACTCTCTGGTGTCAGAGGAGCATTTTGGCAAAAAATACTTACTTAATTTGGTGTTCACTTCCTTGCATATGGGACCGGAACATTTCTAAAGATGTAAAGGTGATATTACAAATATGGCAAACATAGGTCCTCATACTAAATGCTGAAAAAAGAGAGAGTCCAAGTTAAGGAGATCACTATGGATACATTTAGAAACACAAAACTGGACAGGAATTTACTAGAGATCATCTACTGAAATTTCCCAAGTTAAAGATAAGGCCCAGAGAGCTCAAATGACTTGGTCAAAGTCAGAGTGGGTCAGTAATAGAGCTAACCTCTTGGAGCCCATGCTTAAAGCCCAGAATTCTTTATACTACACTACACTACACTACTTCTCTAACCTTGGCCTCTTTCCTAAGAAGCTACTATCTGCCTGCCTATTGTTTCTACATGGAAGTGCATCAGGGAATTCAAATTTAGTATACCCAACTAACCTGTGCCTCTTAATCCTTTAACCAACCTCTTTTTGCTTGCCCCTAATTCTCTTGCCACCCAACAAAAATCTGAAATGTCTCAAAAGAATAAACAAAAGCAAAGTTTTACTCTCTTACCTGAAATCACTGTAGTGCATTAGTTTACCAAAAGTAATTTCCACAGACAGATATTAGAAAGGAGAGAGGTTTAGTGAGCCCCACTCTCAGGGTAAAAGCTGAAAGCAAAATTCTAAAACAAAACTACTAGTTACCACTTCAAAAGAGTCAATAACTATAGAATAGGTATGCCAGCTACCTCTCTATTCTGCTTCTTAGGTAGAACTGAAAGCAGGGGATAAATTAATCTTTA
This sequence comes from Hyaena hyaena, assembly GCF_003009895.1. Lineage (NCBI taxonomy): Eukaryota > Metazoa > Chordata > Mammalia > Carnivora > Hyaenidae > Hyaena > Hyaena hyaena. The sequence goes on from NW_024082172.1 coordinate 85,937, forward strand.
TTTTATTAAACTCATCATCTTTCCACTTTATCTTTGGTCGGAAATAGAAAATTGATAAATTTCATAAGCCAAATATAAAATAATTCCACCCTAAGGAAGAGGCAATATATTGGTGGATGTAGTAATTTTAGGATGAAACAAGGTTATCTTTAAATCAAACAGCAACTTAATCACTCAAAGGATGCCAAATTAATCAAGTGTATTTGTCTTGTCCACACAAAGACTACTCATAGAAACAGGAGACTATTCTTAAGGAGAAATAAAGATGTTAACTTTGAAGAACACAAGGACTCAGCTTCCCACTGACGTAACTCTAGTGGGCCCAGGAGAACTCAGCAGGTATGCCAAAGACTGAATGAATGATTCCTCATAACTTTCCTCTCTCCCAGTGCTCTGATTGCATGCTAACCAAGTCTATTTCTGATTATAATTTGGCTTCCCATTGTCTTTGATACCAAAAAAGGGATACCCTGGGTGATATGTCCAGGTTTTAAGAACCCTAGGAAGTGAAAAAAGATATATCTCCTCCTACCATAAATCAATACCAGAATGACAATGTATTAACTTAATTTACTATGTTTCCCAGACTCCAGAATTACTTGGAGTATTATTTAAAATATAGATCCCCAAGCCTCTCCCTGGAGAACATGATCCTCTGTTTCTGGGAGAGGGAATTCGTGTTTTAACAATACCCCAGGTAGTTATTCTTAGAGAATGTGTGGGAAATACACTAAGAGAATATCTTTCTAGTTCCTTGATTATTTATCAGTGTTTTCTAAGTTTTTTTTTTTTGTGTGTGTGTGGTCTAGTCAGTCCCTGATTTGAGGCTGGTCAACCCTGAAGATTTTGGACTTCCTGCAAAGCTAAGGACTAAATCCAGGACTCTGCATATTTATAACAACTCTTTTCAAAAAATTACTATACCCTTATTTAACAATTGTGAAAATTAAAGCTCAGATTTGCTTGGCCAATACCATACATTTTGAGAGCACCCAAGTTATGCAAGATAAGCAGGAATCCTGGTTTCCTCTAGGTTAGTGGTTCTCAATGCTAGCTGTACATTAGAACCATGTGGAAAACTTTAAAAACATTAATGTTACAGCTCCACATTGGACAATTTAAATAAGAATCTCTAGGAGTAGAACCAGGCTTTCTTACTTTTTCACAGTGTTTTAGATGATTTTTCTATACAACTGTTGTTGACCAATTCTCCCTTAAATTATCAAGCCGATGATCTTCATTATGATTATAAACTCAGATTATATTTTAGGGGTTGCACATATTTGTTTAGTGCTTATAAAAATATACATAATATTCTCCTCAGTTCCTCCTTTGCTTCTTCAAAAATTATATCAGAAGATTATAATAGACATAATAGAGGGATTTAGAGAAGCTTCAGGTCACATATAAAAGATACAGGGTCAGTTCTGAAACTGTAGTCTGATTACTATTACCTTAGCCCTTGTCGTTTTCATACACTGATATTCTTTATCTTTTTCTGGATATTAACATCTCAGAAAATAATATATTCAAAAATATATCTCAAAAAGTAATATGTAAAAATATATAATAAATGGTATAAACCTTTTCTGGGAAGCCTATTTATTGGCTCCAAGATCAGAATTACTGGTCTAATTCCCTGCAACCTGCCTTCACTGTTTCTTTTCCTTTTCCTCTTTTAAATTCAGGTAGAATTAATATATAGTGTCATATTAGTTTCAGACATACAATATAATCATTAAACAATTCTATACATTACTTAGTGCTCATCAAGATAAGTGTGCTCTAAATCCCACTGATCCACTATGTTTCTTACACTTTATATTTTCCTATCTGAGTCTGTTCCTTGGCCCTGCCCTGCTTTCTTGCCCTCAGCTCTGCTAGGGTTCCTTGTTTCTGACTTCACCCAGAAACTCCAGCTTCCCTGCATCTCATACCTTTCAGAATCTTCTATAACCTAACATTTGTGGAGCCCACTCTTCTAATCACAGTCCTATCTCATAACTCCACAGACTAAGATCTTTGTTTTGTTTTCAAAACATAGATTGGAGTAATGTATATCTTTATAGTCTAACCTTGTGGTTCTCAATCTTGGCTCTATAGCCCAATCACTTGGGGAGTTAAAATACAGAAAACAAAACACAAATGTGTAATCCTAGGGGTTCTAATTTAATTACTTTGAGGGATGGCCTGAGCTTTGACATTTCTAAAAGCCCCCTGCATGCTTCTAACATGTAGTCAAGGTGAGAACCATTGGTCTAATAGCTTAAATGAAAAGTAATCAATTGAGAATTGCATGTAAGCAAAAAATCAACTTAATGTGGGACTTAGTTTATGAAGAAAAATTGTAAATGTCTAATTTACTTGTTTGTAAATTATGACAGAACAAAACATTTCAAAAAATGTAACATTTCTTTAGGACCTATTCTGTGATGGGTACTGCAAATACTGTTTCATTTCATCCTTTGTCAATCTAGTGACATAGACTTATTTTCATTTTACACCTTCAAAATCTGAGATACAACTGGGTAACTGACTTCAAACATATCTCCCAACCTGTGTTTATCCTTCTACATGACACTGCCTGTCAATTAACAATTAGTAAATATTGAGAAAAACTATATAGTTATTACCATATAAAGCAATGAGATGGATATTGAAGAACAAAATATAATTTTTTTGTCTTAAGGAGGCTAAATCAGTTAAGGAGTTATAATTAATGCAATTGTCAATGAACAATGAATCTATGAGAAATCAGAGGAAGGGGAGAATACCAGGATCTAGAGTAGTGAGGGAAGTTATGATGGATCTTGGAGGACAAGGAGGATTTGAATTGTAAGGAAGGCAGAAAAGGGCATTCCAGGGGATGAAAACAGTATCAGATATGACATAGATAGAAATGAGTATGATGTGTTGATTTCAAATAATCTGTTCAAAAAACACTGAGGGTCTATGTGGCACCAACCATCATGCTAGATTCTAGGGGTATAAGATGAATAAAATGGGCAGGTTTCTTACAAATCCAAGTGAGAAACATATTTAAACAAAGGATTTCAATCTCATTAGGTAAAAGGTAAGAAGTATGCTTAAGGGGTATGGGAGCTCAAAGAAGTAGAGGCATTTAAACACAGTGTGGTGGTCTTAAGAAGGCTATTGGAAGAGATGATGCCTTAGTTAAACTTGGAAGGATGAAAATTAGTTAACTTGATGAAAAGAGTTGAGAAGAGTATTGTGTGTAGAAGGACTATCATGAAAAAAGCATAGAAGTACTTATAGGAGCTTCTTAAAATTTGGAATTGCTGTAGAATAAAATATAACAGGACAAGATGGGAGAGGCAAAAGGGTGTCAGGTCAGAAAGATGTATATATTATGCTAAGGAGCCTAGACTTTTTTATTCTGTGTATTGTGAAACCTTGAAATGCTTTAAGTAGTAAGTGATAAGGTCAGCTATGTGTTTTAGAGAAATCTCTCTTCCAGCTGCAATATGGAGGATAAATTTGAGAGGATAAAATTGAGAGGAACAAACCTTAAAGTAAAGAGACCACATTTATGTAAATACACTAGACCAGGCAAGAGATAAGGAGGCATGGGCTAGAACACATGGAATACGGAGATTGGTGAAATATACCATTAAAACTGGCATAACTTAGTGACTGATTGAATGTGGGAGATAAGTTTACCTGAAGGGCGTGAGAAGGGTAAGTGTAGAGGAGTAGAAGAAAGTCTTGGAGAGTGGGGCAGGTTTTAATATCATTGCTGAAAGGAAAGTGAATGGGAAGGTAAAGGATTAAGTAGGACTTCAAGTCCATAGAGGTTGGATTCCAAGACTCTTTCAAGGTACCCAATCTCTGTCTTTACATAATTTTCCATAGCATCACTCAGTACCCTGAACTTAAAATAGAAAATGTGGACTGTGGAACTGGTCCAGGGTTGAAATCTTGCTACTAGGGAGTGAGAGAATAACAATGAGGTATAAGTATAGCCTTCCCAAAGGTTGTTACAGAATTGGTATGTGAAAAGATGGTAGTGCAAATGTAACGGGAGGGTACCGGAAGGAAAATAGTTCTAGTAAGACTTGATTAAGACTTGCTGATGGACAGGATATAGGAAAATTAAGTGGTCAAAGATGCCCTCAAATATTCAAATGTAGGTGACTAATAAGTAGTTGTACTACTGGCAAAGGCAGAAATCTTGGGAAATTCAAGTTGGATTTAGAGAAGATCATTCATTTCATTTTAGATATGCTGAGTTACAGGTGAAGGTGAGACATCTAAGCACAATGACAAGGCTAGAAATTAGTAAGATAAAACAAATACAATAAATAAAAAAATACATACATACTTTAGTTCCATATCGTTATGGTAGCCATTCCTGTGCTAATAAGATCTGGACTGGATGAGGGACATGAAGAAAGCAGTGAGAATGATGAAGAAAGACAGAGGTTAGGTATAGTAGGAGCACATACAAAGTAGATGGAAAATAAGGAAGAGACAGAAAGAAGGGTGAAAATGGGTGATAAGTGAAATATTAAGGTGTCATATGCCAAGTTGTTTTTGTCTTGCTGCTTGATTGCTTATAATATGGGCTTCTTTGTTCTGTTCTTTGAAATTCTCACTAGCGAATTTAAATTCTCCAGCTGTTATTTTTTAATCCTCAAATATTTACTGTTGTTAAAATGGAATATCAAAGTAGTGTGGAAAATTTGTTCTCTGAGCTCTATTATGCTAGTTCAGCATTCCCTCCCTGGCCAGGTAAAAATTTCACCAAAATCTTATACTAATAACCTTGAAATTTCAGAGTGCTAACATGACCAGAGTACACACACTTCTCATAGCTGACTCAGTTCCAATTTTGCCTAATGCCAGCCATTAAGTTAGAAGGTACTTATTTCAGGTATACTCACCCCAGCAATAGAAAAAATACTCTAACAAGTAAAAGTTTGGCATTTCTCCAAACGTTTACTACTTTCTGAAGCCCTACCACTTCTATTTCTACACATTCCTAAGCCAATGTTCTTCAAAATCCTAGATAAAAACACAGATCTCTATGTAACTTTTTGCAATATGTTGAATCATATTAATTAGGAAACTTAAATAGTATAAACATAGGGTTGGCACTCAACATATCAAAATTAATAGTGCACTGATTCATATATTGAACTAATCTCTACTGAGGCAGGCCTACTCCGTGCCAATTTCTATATTTAGCACTCGAAATACAGATGAGTTAGATGAAATCCTTACCCTCAAAGACCTTACATTCTAGGGGGGATAAAGACACATAGAGAGAAAATTACACACACAGGCTAAGGAAGCACAGAAGATAAGTCTTGAAGGAAGTGAAAAGGCTTCCAGAGAAGTACCATGTTAATGAATGAGTAGGAATTAGCTAAAGAAGAGAAACATGGAGACGTTTCAGACAAAATGGCAGCATGAACAAAGGCAGAGAAATGAGAAATAGGGTAATAGTTTCTGGAAACCAAAAGCAGTTTGCAGGTTCTGACCTACACAGATCATGGCAGGAAGTAGCAGGCAGGGGATTAGCCTGGGGAAGGTAGGCAGGGACAAGGTGGCAAAGAGCTATGAAGCTTAAATTTTTATCCTCAGAAAACAGAGGAACAATTGAGGATTTTAAAGATGAGGAATGGCATGGAAAGATGTGCACTTTAGGTGAAACATTCTAGTTGTTAAATCATGGGTAGATTTGGAGAGACAAAACTGATGGCAGGGAGAGTAGTTAGGAGGTTGTGGCAATGTTCTAGAACAATGCTTCTCAAAATTTATTGTGAGTACAAATAACCTAGGTATCTTGACAAAATGCAGTTTCTGCTTCAGTAGGTCTGCAGTGAGGCCTGAGATTCTTTTTCTAGCAAGATCCCAAATGACGCTAATAATGCTGTCCACAAACCACACTTTGAGTAGCAAGGCTCTAGGAGAGATATTGAGGGCCTGACCTAGTGTGGGAAAAGCAGGGCTAGAGATAAGGGAACAGGTAAAACAGTTATGGCTTGGTATTTCATTAGATATTAAAAGTGAAGAAGGTAGTGTTGGGGGAGTCATAGTGAACTAGAGGTTTCTACTTTGAATGAATGGAATTGAAATGGCTAAGAAGTGTCCAGGTAAAGCAGTAGCTGCCAGTTGGATATGAGTCCAAAGCTTGACAGAAAGGTCATAAGTATACAGATAAGATGAAATCAGGGGAACAGATTAGATCATGTTTGTAGAGCGAGGTCAAGAATGGAGCCACAGGAACACCTACATTTACGTAATGAACTAAAAAAAAAAAAAAAAAAAGAGCCCCAAAGAAAACAGAAAAGAAATAGAAACATATGAGAAGAGCCAGAGCGTAAGGAGTTACATATGACAAGATTAGGGCTTCAAGAAGGGAGTAATAAATATTTTCACATGAAGCAGAAAGGTCTAGTAAGGAAAGAACTGAAAAAGAACGGTGAGTGGAGGAAGAGAAGTGGGTGGGAGAGAATATGAAAAGCGAATAAAACACACTAGTAGTGAGAAGGTGCCTGTGGGGGAAAAATGAAAAAAAAAATGGTTAGAAGAGCAAGTGGATTACTCCAGTCAGGATCAGAATCTTTATTGTGTCTGAATTCTTGCCACTCTTTCTAGCTCCTTTGTTAATACTCTCTCCTTCCCACTTCTACCATTCTAAATCATATACTTCCTCTTCGAATGCTTTTTGAACCATGATGTTTCACTCCTCTGGTTACCAAAAATATGTACACAAAAATTCATGCCTGTGGTCTCTTACAATGAAATATCATTAACACAACTAGTTTCTACACTTGCTCCTTCAGGAAAAATGGCATACCCACATTTGTATTCCCAAGAATAACTAACCTAGTACCCTAGAGGCATTTAAACCATACTTAGTGGCTAAATAATATAACCACAATGTCACTAATTAAAAATACTTCCTTATGTACTTATGATATAACATGGGACCATGGGAATACCTATACTTGATTCTATAATTAATGAAGGTCATCTAAACTTATTCTGAGTCTCATTTTCTAGAAACCAACAGACAGACCCTGAAGTCCTTACTCATCTAAAAGTCTATAACACCATGAGTACTATCAACCTCCTACTCAATAAGAGTAGAATGATATATACATAAGCCAATATGTTTCATAAAATATAAATTTTCTATGAAAGAGTTTTGGTATATTCTTACTGTTTACCATTTGCATCTGATTTTGCTAGAAGAGGTTTCTCTCTTATCTTGTCTACAAACTTCTTCCTAGCTTCATTTCTTTTGTGTTTTTTCCCAACATAATGTTGTTGGGCCATTAATGGACTATTAAAGGAAGCAGGACAGAGCTTGCAATACTTGTTTGGATTATTCAAATCCAAAGCACTGCTGGAAGAGGAAGGCACAGTCTTGTCTTTAATCCCACCTGGAGGAGGCTTGACAGCAAGAGGCTTCAGAAAAGTTGATTCTGCAGAAGTAGTAATAGGCACACCTGCTGAAATAGTTGTAATGAGAAGTGATCAACATGTATTCAGCTATTGGAGCTGCATTCATTATAAAGTATTAGGGAAATTCAGAATTCTCTGAAAACTTGCTATCTTTGGACTTTTTCCACACAGGCTGTTGAATAAAGGTACTTAAGTTAAAAAGCATTTCCTTCTGTGAAAACAAAAATTTAATACAAGTCTGGCACCAAGTTTCTCCAATAAAGGTACACGAAGGAAGAATATTCAGCATTAGCTTTTAGGTTATTAATTTGAAAAATAAATGAAAGCATGAGAGCTTAGGATGACTCTTAAAATTAGTGAGGGTAAAACAGAAGGTACCAACTTCTAAGCTGGTGCATTTCTTGAGTAGCACAGTAAGTCTATAAAGTCCAGACCTGTGGTGTTTGTATCAAAATAAAATTTATGTAGTTATTTAAGGCTATGAAAACATGTTTCCACAATTACAGTTATTTCAGAGCTCTTATATTTTGTATCCTCTCTGAGCTCAAACTGATAAATTGTGGGGACTGAAAATAAGACTTTACAAGATACTTTCTATTGTAGGACATACTGATTCTAACCCTCTTTGGACTGACAGGAAGAAAAACAAATATACAAAAATTAGAGAGACTAGAATAAGTATAAAAATAATTCTGGTTTAATTTATTAAGATAACAGTATGTTTTAATGCTGTATGAGGCCTACAATATGAGTTGGAATTAATGTTGTTAAATTTTTCACGCTATGAATGCCTTATTCCTAAAGTGTTGAAGCTAGTGAGAATGTGGTGAATTATTTATTCCAGAGGATTATTCATCACTTTTTTTGTTCTCATTTTTTGTTTCAAATACAAGTTTGATTTTACAGGGTATACTCTGCCAGCTTAGGCCAGAAGTGAGATATTTGGGTTAGATTTCTCATGCTCTGGTGACTCAACATCACTGAAGGAGGAAAGAGGCAATGTTTTATAGTTCTCTGTATCTTTGGGATCTAGCATAAAATAAGTTCTCATTACTGATTGATGATGTTGGTGGTACTTTTTCTTTATATTGAGAGGAAGAAAGAAATGAACTATCAGGGTAGAAGGAGATTCCATATTTATTTCTTTTGTTTATAGTTACAGTTAGAAAATGCTACACCATAACTATATTATGATTAAGACAATGGTCTGAACACACATGTGAAAGAATGTTTTAGAAAGTACTGAAGAAAAAAACTGTGATAGATGGCAAAGGGAAGAATTAAGAAGGAGCTAAGATTTTATGATTTGATTAGAACCTGACAGCTCAGGCTGCTTTTTAATGTTTATTTATAGTAGTATAGCAAATAACTTGTTTTCATTTGTATTTAATAAACTGAAAAGGAAATATCATAACATTTCTTAAAATTCTGCTAGCAATTACAGTCTCCATATTAAATGACAAAGACAAAGAGATTACTGGGCAGAAAAAGAATCGAGTTATTGTTCCAGAGTGAAAGTCTCTCCAGTAAAAAAAATGGATAGAGGTTAGAAAAAAATGACAGTGAGGCCCTGTATGGAAGCTAAAGAGGTGAATATAACCTTACCCAACTCTGGCTGAAATCCTGATGGAGATACCTGATTATGTTCCTCCATTAATTGCTTCAGTTTTTTAGCATGGACTTTTCCCACATAATGAGACTGAGCAACAACTGGAGAGCTAAATATCATGTTGCAGAGATCACAAAATTTGTTTCTGTCCACTACATCACTCTTATGCACCTGAAATAAGCACAATCTTATTAGAATGATTTGATAACTCAAAGTTTAGAATTATAACATCAATATATGCCACATACCTTAAAATTCTTAACATCCATCTTCATTTTCTTACCAGGCACTTCGTCTTGTTCCCCATGAATTTAAGAATAAAAGCTAACATTCTGAGTATGTTTCTCACTCTGAAAAAAGATATAATATGACTTTGTACATTCAATGACAGAGGCACCCCAAATTTATACCTCTCTGAATTTCAGGATAACATTTGTGAGTTGTAATATATGTGGTGTGTACCAAGTTTATGAAAGAGCTTCACAAGCTTTTCAAAATCTCTAAATCTCAGTTAAAATGAGAATACTACTATAATTTAGAGGTCAATAACTTTACATTCTTGTTTTTGACAGACTCCTGATTGCTTCTCCATATCAAATTTCTTCTGCTTTACTTACACATCTTGGGCAATATACCCAGCTAAAAGACTGCAAGTTTCAGCTTTCCTTTCAGCAAAACATAACCATATGACTAGATTCTGGCCAGTAAGATATAATCTGAACTGCTGGATAGAACTTCTGAGAAATCTCTTTAACAGGCTGGGAGATGAACCCCTTTTCTAACCTTCTTCCCTCCTGTTTCTGGAATTAAGATGGAAAGGTCAGAGTTCCAACAGTCATTTGGAGCTATGGGGGATCTTGAGGACAAAAGCTAGCTCATCAAAAAAGAAAGACAGAAAATGCCTAGGTCCCTGATGATGTCATGGAACTGTCATATCAGCCTTGTACTGCCTACCTCTCAAATTCTTTTATATGAAGATTCTAACCCTTCTAGGTTAATTAAGCATATTAGAGATTAGAAAAATCTCTAAAAATGTGTAACAACATATATAAGAATAACAAAAGTGTTGGTGTTGGTAGAGGGAAACTAATATTCCTGAGCACATGCTGTGAGACAATCACTCTCTATCTACAGAATTTTAAATTATGAAATATACCCATCTTATAGAAAAGCACAGGAAATAATATAGTTGAAGCCCATTCTCACCATATATGCAGTCCTTTTTCCTCAGGCCCACAATCTCTTCTTCCTCACTTTCTCCCCATTAGTAACTATTAAATTAAAGTTGATCTGTATCATTTTCTTTCATGGTTTTATTCTCTTACTACATATGCATGTACCCATAAATAGTATTATATATCATCATTTAAAATTTTTATGAAAATAGAACCAGTCTATCATATCCTTTTTCAACTTGCTTTTTATAACTCTGTACTATATTTTTAAGATTTACCCATATTGACACATATAGTTCTCATTCATTTCTACTACATGTTTCATAATATTCTACTTTATATGTTATCCATTTAGTCCTGAATTGAAGGCAGTGATGTTTGTTTATTTTGCTATTACAAGAAGTTCTGCATTAAAAATATGTAAACACATCTCCTAATATACATATCCAAGGCTTTCTTTAAAGTAGATATCTAGAAGTAGGATTCTCTCAACTTACAAGATATAAGGAATTTCAACTGTAATATGTATTACAAAATTTCTCCCCAAAGATGTTGCAGCAGCCTACAACTCCAAATGCAGTGTATTTAAGTGTTTGTCTTCCTGTATTCTCCTAAAGTGTTATGCGCCATTAGATTTTAATTTTTTTTTTACAAATAGTTTATTGTCAAGTTGGTTTCCATATAATACCCAGTGCTCATCCCACAAGTGCCCTCCTACATGTCCATCTCCCTCCTCTCCCCCCCATCAGTCCTCAGTTTGTTCTCAGCATTCAAGAGTCTCTCATGGTTTGCCTCTGTCCCCCTCCCCCACTATTTCCCCCTTCTTCTCCCCCACGGTCCTCCGTTAAGTTCCTCCTAATCCTCCTATACGTGCAAACATATGGTATTTGTCCTTCTCTGCCTGACTTATTTCGCTCAGCATAACACCCTAAAGGTCCATCCA